>NW_009200452.1:0-13522 GCF_000690835.1 Fulmarus glacialis
CGGGCGCGGCGCTGCGGGGTACGTTTCTTGGGGGCAAATCTTGAGTGTTGGTGAGTTTTGGGTTCCTTACGGTGGTCTCTTGCAGCAGGGTTTCTCTTGTCGCGATAACCTGCGCTTCCCCTCCCTCTCCCTCTCTCTTTTTAATGCAGAGACGAGAAGCAGGAGGAAGAAAAGGTTCGTGTCCAGCCCCCGCTATGTGGAGACCATGCTGGTAGCCGACCAGTCCATGGCCGAGTTCCACGGCAGCGGGCTGAAGCACTATCTCCTGACGCTGCTCTCTGTGGCGGCCAAGCTGTACAAGCACCCCAGCATCCGCAACTCCATCAGCCTCGTGGTGGTGAAAATCATGGTCATTTACGAGGAGCGGAAGGGACCCGATATCTCTTCCAACGCAGCCCTGACTTTGAGAAACTTCTGCAGCTGGCAGAAGCAGCACAACCCACCCAGTGACCGGCACGCCGAACACTATGACACGGCAATCCTCTTCACCAGGCAGGTGAGGGACATGGACGGAGGTCAAATCCATCCCTATGCCCATTGCTCCCTACCCCCGGAGGCCCCTTCTGCCAGGAGACCTCCGAAAAAGTGTTCAGAGGCAGTCCCGTGTCATCACGGCTTCAGCAAAGTAGGCTAAAAATGAAATTAGGTGCTTTTTATTTAGTCGTTTATTTTGCTGTTTGCGCCGTCTCAGGTGGAACTCACAGTACGTGCAACGTATTTCTGCCTCTCATAGTTTTAGCAGATTTAGTATGGAAATTATGCATTTTATTTCTACGTGTAACCCTTGTGTATGTTCCAAAGACAGATTTTTGCCATCATACCCATTGAAGTGCTGAATATTTATGCTCTTTCCATAAGTAAAGGCAAACTGCCAGGGCTGCATGTTTCTTGCCAAGGTTAAGTCTCTGATCTGATTAATAATGAAACTGCCTTTTTTTACAGGACCTCTGCGGTGCCAAGACATGTGATACTCTTGGGATGGCTGATGTGGGAACAGTTTGTGATCTGAACCGCAGTTGCTCTATCATAGAAGACGATGGTTTACAGGCTGCCTTTACAACAGCCCACGAACTAGGTACTTGAAACTTTGCAAGGCGATTTCACGTGATGAATTGAAGCCAGCTCGATGCCATAAAGCAAGGAGCTGCCCAGCCCGCGCCATGGGCTCGCCCTGCGGGGCACGAAGCACCCTGCGCTCCCCGGCGCAGTCAGGAGGAGGCAAAGCTTTGCCATGTAGCAGGGTTGAACTGTGGAAAGTAAATCGGCCTGCACGGCGTTGTCTGCAAGAGCTGTGTATTTGACTGCAGAAAAAAAGCATGTGAGAAGCCTGTGAGGGGAGCGAAGATGCAGTGCCATCTGCTTAAAGTTTGGCAGTATTCAGATTCAGGTTATTATTTAAAGACCAGACTGTGAGCAGCTCTAGAGTAATATTTAAAATAGTATTGGTAATGCATAGGACAGACTTCCTAAAATCACAAACTTTCCTCTTTTTTTTTTTTAAGGCCACGTGTTTAACATGCCTCATGACGATGCAAAGCAGTGTGCTGGTATTAATGGAATAAGCCGGGATTTCCACATGATGGCATCTATGCTTTCCAATCTGGATCGCAGCCAGCCTTGGTCTCCATGTAGTGCCTACATGATTACAACATTTTTGGATAACGGTCATGGTAAGATTATTAAGCTTTCCATTCATGTGGCATTTAAGCTCTTGTGTTTTACTGCTTTGCTTTTTTTTTCTCTTTCTTTTTTCTTAACGGAGTGCTTTCTGCTACAGCATAGAGTTAACCTTTTACATCCTGCAAATGGATTTAGAAGACCCTTAGTTTTACAAAAATGGTGGCACAAATTGGCTCAAAGGCTTATGTTACAAAGCAAATGCAGTTCCAGAGATGGAAATACATTTTTCCCTTTTGAAATCGAACTCACTGACAGCATCGTCTGCTTTTTTTTTTTTTTCCTTTTTTCTTCCTTTTCAGGTGAGTGTTTGTTGGACAAGCCCCACAAACCAATCCAGCTTCCTTCTGACTTGCCTGGCACGTTGTACGATGCCAACAGACAGTGCCAGTTTACGTTTGGAGATGAGTCCAGGCACTGCCCCGATGCAGCCAGTACGTGTACGACGCTGTGGTGTACTGGCACTTCTGGAGGACTGCTCGTGTGCCAAACCAAACACTTCCCTTGGGCAGACGGCACCAGTTGCGGGGAAGGGAAGTGGTGCATGAATGGCAAGTGTGTGAATAAAACTGAGAAGAAGCATTACGATGTGAGTATTAAAAAAGGAATCAGAATGTATTCTGGGTTGCAGAGTAGCGCGGATAATGCTTCAGTGGGAGTAATCAGTAAAAACGGCTTGAATAAATGGAGGCAGATGGCTAGTAAAACAAATTTGGAGCTGTTTTTCAGAAGTGGCTTAGGTAAAGATGAGCATGGTTGTGGTTTTTGTGGTTTGGTTTTGGTTTGCTTTTACTGTGTTAACTTTTTTGTTCTGCTTTTGCTTGTCATTCCAGACACCGGTGCATGGGAGCTGGGGGTCCTGGGGGGCGTGGGGAGAGTGCTCCCGGACCTGCGGCGGTGGAGTGCAGTACTCCTTCAGGGAGTGTGACAACCCCGTCCCGAGGAACGGGGGGAAATACTGTGAAGGCAAGCGGGTGCAATACAGATCATGCAACATCGAGGACTGTCCGGACAATGATGGTAATCTTTTCCCCATTCTTGAGGTGGAGGAAGGGTATCTTGTGGAGGAAGAGCATGTACAGTAGATGATCTAATGTCCACCTGTCTTTCCTCGGCCTGCAGGCAAAACCTTTAGAGAGGAACAATGTGAAAAGCACAACGAGTTTTCCAAGTCTCCCTTTGGAAGCGGACCTGCAGTGGAGTGGACACCCAAGTTCGCCGGTGTCTCTCCAAAAGACAGATGCAAGCTGGTCTGCCGAGCAAAAGGAACAGGATACTTCTTTGTTTTACAGCCAAAGGTATTGCAAAACTATACCTCTTCCATCTAATCATGAATAAGATTTTTCTTTCCTCTAACTCTTTATGTGAAGTTAAGAGTCAAGGAGTGTAGAAATCTGGAATTATATCCTTCTCGTATTTAAGCTAGATTCTTCCTGCTCCTCTCCCTACGTGTACAGCTTGATCAGTGCAAGCATGCTTTAAATACCCTGGCACAGTCCTTCCAGTTATTTCACACATACCGCCTCTTCTACCCACACCACCCTAGTTTCCTTTCCTCTCCTTCCACCAATTTGATTACACTGAGATATGTTTGGAAAACTGTGGGGGTTCTTTGCCAAAACATTGATGCTTTCTCATACCGGTTACTAATACGCTGACAGCTTAAAATAAACAGAAGGAAAAATGTTCATCTTGCATAGCTACTTGAACTCACTGTCATAAGACGTTGAGAGCCAATAACTACCAGGGCGATGACACAGATGTTTTTTGTAGAGCAGTACTCCTAGAAATAAAAGATACGTTGAACACCATTAAAAGCAATTTTGGTCCTGTACTTCGAGGACATGACTACTTTCTAGTGACATTAGAAAACAACATTCTTTCTTTATATGAAATGAGTAAAACAGTTTTGTGAGTGGAGGGGTTTGGGGGAGGCGTTAGTAGAAAATGAAATTGGTTGTTTTCTCCCGTCACCATGGCATCATTTTTGCAAGTGAGATGAAGTAGCACTACATACCTCCAACTATCTATGGGCTGCTTTGGGTTTTGGGTTCAAAAGCCTTGAAAACAGAGGTGCTGCAGGTCTTCCACGTGTCCATATTTTGTATGTGTCCGTATTACACAATTTCAAAGCAATGTGCATCTTCTAATCAAACGCCCTACTGCTTCTTTCCTGCAAAGGTTGTGGATGGTACCCCATGTAGCCCCGATTCCACCTCTGTCTGCGTCCAGGGACAGTGCGTAAAGGCTGGCTGCGACCGTATGATAGGATCCAATAAGAAGTTTGACAAATGCGGTATTTGCGGTGGCAATGGATCCACTTGCAAGAAAGTGTCTGGCACGCTTGTTAGAGCAAAGTGAGTGTATAACTGCTGCTATTATTTTGTTCTGGTGAATGTTTTGTGGGCGTAAGCTTTGGGTTTCCACATCAGTGAGGTATTGCCCCAGTTTATTGTTGGAACTGAGATTTATCTGTTGGAGCCATCTGACTGAAGATAACTTACAGTGAGATCGCAGCGAAAGGAAGCCCCTTCCACGTGGGCACGCCTCTGCCATGGCAGTAACAGGGGATGTGACTTTGCAAATCCATTAATCCATTAATTCAATTAGGTTGGCTGCTCATGAGCTTAACGCTTTGGCTTCAAATGAAATTCAGTCTTGTGCTGGGCAGCTTCTTCCCTTTTCCAGGGAAGAGTCTTTCTCTTTTCTCTTGGGCAGACCTGGCTACCACGATGTCGTCACCATTCCAGCCGGGGCGACGAACATCGAGGTGAAGCAGCGAAACCACAGGGGCGCGCGACACGACGGCAGCTTCCTCGCCATCAAAGCCGCGGATGGCACCTACGTTCTCAACGGCGATTACACCCTGTCGACACTGGAGCAGGACATCACCTACAAGGGCAGTGTGCTGAGGTACAGCGGCTCCTCCGCTGCCCTGGAGAGGATCCGCAGTTTCAGCCCTCTGAAGGAGCCTCTGACCATCCAGGTCCTCACGGGGGGGGACCTGCCGCAGCCCAAGATCAAGTTCACCTATTTCGTGAAGAAGCCCGCGCAGGCTGGGTCGGAGAAGGCTACCAGTAGAAAGAAAGAGTCCTTTAACGCCATCAGGGAGATCATCTCCTCCGAGTGGGTCATCGAGGAGTGGGGCGAGTGCTCCAAGTCGTGCGGCTCAGGCTGGCAGCGGCGGGCGGTGGAGTGCCGGGACCCCCGGGGGTGGCCGGCCGCTGACTGCGCCCGTGAACTGAAGCCCAGCGATGTCCGTCCCTGCGCCGACGTGCCCTGCCCACAGTGGCAGCTGGGGGGCTGGGCGCCCTGCTCGAAAGGTTTCAAGAAGAGATTGTTGAAATGTATTTCTTACGACGGCAGCGTGCTGCCGCAAGAAAGCTGTGAGCCTTCCAAGAAACCGAAACACCTAATAGACTTCTGCAACGTTACGGACTGCAGTTAAATAGTATAAGTTGGGAAAGCTAAATTTTTTTTATTATTTTATTTTTTTCCTTCAGAACAATGCACTGAAAAAAAGAGGGCTAGAGGCAGCGCATGGTTTTTTGCATACAAAATTCATGGTGAGGATCTGTTGAGGTGGGACAGTGCAAATAGCTTTAGTTGGCGTTGCATCCTACAAATACCCTGCCAACTGAAAATTTCATAGGATAGCAGACCCATGTCACTCACTTGTCTTCAGCAGATAAGGCCCGAGGGCATTATAATTGCCTTTTTTAAAGTCTGTTACAAATTAAAACATGAGCAGTGCCCAAAACATGTTTAAGCAAACATTTTGGGGTTCGGTTATTTCTCCCTTCTTTTGGATTTATATTGTGGTACTGATCAAGTCCCCATGTGTAGGAAGGGGAGGGAAAGGAGAGTGGAAAAGATAGCTTAAAATAATTGGTCAGGGCTTACCTACCTCACGAAGGGCAAAAAACAGGATTGGAAAAGGAGCTTTAACTATGTCATTCATGGCTGCTATTGTTTCAGAGAATAGTTTTATATAAAAATAAAGCCATATTCTCTACCTGTAAAGAGTAAGAAATACCAAGAACAGTCAGTCAACACCACAAATAACTAGAATGTCATTTTTTTAAAGTATCTTTATGTCATCCCAATGTGCCTGTCCATTTCTCTGGTCCACTCTGATGCCATTGTGGTGACATGTAATCCAGAGGCTAGAAAAAGTGGAAATCTTTATGGAGCAGGTAGCGTCTCTGAGTAATTGCTCTTTGTGCCTTCTGCATACCTTCCACTGGCTTTTCTGATTCAAGCTTGGTCCTACCATCCTGTCAACCAGACCGATGGCATTTGTGAGCATTTGAGTCATGCTTTCACATTCAAATCTTTTACCTTACCCCAGCCAATGGAAATTATTTGCATTTGGGTTAAAAAAAATCAAAGAAATCCCGCTATGAATAGGAACCTTTCCTATGTGGCCTCTGATGGGTTTGTAGTGCTCAACTCACTGATAAGGCGGGAAGACAAAGCTGAAGGATAGCAGGTCCATCCACAGCAATATGCCAATATTCGCATAATTAAAGTTTGTGCCAGTCCATAGACGATGAGAGAATATGGCTTTCCATATGTATATAGTAAAATATATTACTATAGATTTTATATACTTTATAAGTATTTTATATTTCTTTCCCTTCTGGGAAGGGTTATAATTTGTAATAAATGCATATAATGAGCGTATTTATTTTTATACTTCTTGTCTAATGTGATCTTCTAAGTTATCGCTTTTTTAAAAGGACATATAACAAGGATAGAGTATTTATACAGTATAATATGTTACTAGAGGTAATAAATGAACCCTATAAATTTTGGAAATGGAGCGTCTTTATTTCACTGGAGTAAAACTAGTCCATTGAGCGGAAAGAGCTTGGAATCTAAGACAGTGTTACGAAAAAAGCTAAACCCCATTTTTCAAAATGACTGGTAGCTTAGGCTACTAATTGACAGTGAAGGGGTTTGGAAAACTCTAGCCGTAATGTCATATACCACGTTAAAAGGGGTAATTTTCTATTTTATTACTTAACCATTAACAGGGTGCTCAGTACTGTTGTTTCACCTTTTAAAAAAAATGGAGTGCAACTAGACTGATGCCACTGGTTTTAATAACTGCTTAAAGAGGGAGCATTGCTGTCAGTAGTGTTTATAACACAAAATATGTACAAAAGTAGCAGTTTTACCTGCTCCACTTAACCTTACCCTACTGGGAAAGCAGCAGTCAAAATTCAAAACCATTAACTAGCAGTCAGAGGTTTCCCTCACAAATTTCTGGAGGGCCTCCTCATCATGCTTTTCTAATTAGAAGTACTGTATGAATGAGCTGTTCTAACGCTGTCAGTAACACGTTTTATAATGTTAAAATACACTCTAAGCATCAAGAAACTGATTTTTGCTCCCTCATTTCTGATCTCATGACCACTGCAGTCGAGGGAAAATCTTCTGTTGAACTCGGTAGGATTTTTGCCATGGAATTTGAGACATCAGTCATTTATGAATAGTTTTGGCTTTGTGTCATGTAAAAATCTATTAAAACTTCCTTTGCCAATGTTTGGACTCTGTTTTGCAGAAATGGTTCCCGCTTTATTCCACGCATAAAATCCTGGCCCCTCTAAAGCACATAGAAAAATTCTCATCACGTCACACTTCATTGAGCATTACTTTGTCTTTGACATGCAGAAATACTGGGGAACATTTTACTTCTAGCATTATTTGGGAGGGACCCAATCACTTTCTGTTTTTATAAAAATTTAAAAGTATTTATAAATAAAACAAATAATACTTTAATTTTATATATGTATATTTACACATGTATATTTTACTACAGCAGGTTAAAATGAGGACTATATACATTTTCAAGACAAAAAAATGCATTTTTATTTTAATTTCCTGCTGTTGCTCTTTCTTCTTGTAGACTTCATATCCTAACACGTAGCTGTCGGTTGGTGTTGCCTGAAACACTCTCCGTCTAAGGGCCCAAGGAGCTACAGTCCTGAACTGCAAGACCCTACCATATCTACAGAACTGGCGAGATCCCCCCGACTTCGGGGTGATGGCGATTGCCCAAATTTGATCTCATCAACCTAGAAGAAATATTCAAGGCAAGGCTAGGAAAGCCCTGCGGAGGAAACAGCTTCCCCCAGACCTACCCATATCAACTAAAGCAAGCCCAAGGTGCTGACATACTGTCACTTCCTGCAGTAGCGCTTAAGGAGGCTCTTGGGAGAGAAAAATGATGTTTCACAGGCACCGCCTTTCATGCTGAAGGGAATTTGGATCCAATGAAATGCAGCAAATTCCCCCTTTTTTAATAAAAGGTGCTGAAGCGTTCTGCATTTCCAAAATGCTTCGGCCCGCGTTACCCTAGATTAGATCAGTCAGCCCCGTGGTTAACTGGAGCTAAGTGAGGAGTCGGAGGGGGTGAGGGAAGTCAAACACATTCGGTATTTTACAATAACAACAACTTCTTTTTTTTTACACTCTTGCAAACGACTGCATAATAAAATGAGTGATGAACTAATAAAAAGTTATGATATAATGGCAGCCTATTTGCTATGGTGGCATTCATTTCTTTAGAGCATAAACATAGCAGCAGCAGGTCAACTCGTTACCCATATTTGTAGCACAGCTGACCAAGACTGCATTTCCAAGTCATAGTTTACTGACTACATAGTTTTCTTTGACTAGATCATAAATTCTCAGCAGTTTCATCTGTTACACAGTAATATGGTTCATGAAATTATATCCTATTTTTAACAGAGCTGGCTTATAGAGAATATGCTCCAAGTAATGCATTAATTAAGCAATGCAAGCAAAGAACTGCTACTTTCCAAAGCACCCTTTAGTTACAAGAAAGTCTGCTGCCCTGGGTGACCCAGCAAAGGGAAACAAGCGAGAACAGTGGAGCATAGTTTAGCTGTGTAGCCATCAAGATCGCAATTGAACACATCCCCTGTAGCAAGAGCCTGACAATTCATAGCTTTTATTACAAAGGACTGGATAGTTAAGTGCTTTTTTTGTGCACGTTCATTACTGTGAAAGGCATGCTCTCAGGGAGCAGAAGTGGCACTGAAGCTCGTGTTGGGTGAGTGTAAGAGCTGGTGCTTCCTGCGAGCCCAGGCGCTGTCTCCTTGGGCCAGGGCCACTGGTTCCACCGACGCCCAAATGGGCTTCAGGCCCTAGACGAAGATTGTTGTTTTCAACCAGGTTGTCTCAGCTGTGCAGCTTGACAGATCGGGTGGGAGGTTTCCAGTGCCCAGCATTTCAGCTGAGGACAACCTCACTCCGGTTTGGAGCCAAATTTATCCAGCTTCCTACCACGTTCAGAGAAGGCAGATGCTACAGCCTGTTTTTTTAACATTTTGGTGTCCTAAGATAAATGGGTTTAGCTGAGTAGTGTGGACTTGGTAGATGAAAACAGTATCTTCAAGTATTTTCAGAGGTGTGGGGAGAGGCAGGTATCTAAATGAACGAAATGCATCTTCCTTAATCACCCTTGGTTTCATTGCTTTCAAGGCTGAGTGATCTTCCAGTTCTCGGTAAGGCTAAGGTCTCTCTGTTGGCAGAGTGGGGCAAATGAAAGCAACGTAGTAAGTAGTTCTTTGCCATTTCAGGCAGCATGAGACTGAGGAAAAACTCTTTCCAGCCTTTCAGTGGCCTTAAAGAGCTTGGCATTGGGAGAGAAGTCCAGTCTGAGGGCTAGACCTCCAGAACCCAATCTTCAGACTTCACCATCTAAGTTAGAAAATAACTGGGAGTTCAAAGAGGAAAATAGTTATGCAGGAGAACTACCTACCAGGCTGATGAGATGTAAAATTGTGGTACCTATGCTGCGTAAGCACTGTAAATGGTGCTACTAGAAAATTTGGAGTAGCTGTTTTCCTGTGGCACTGTTAAAATCATAAATAATATGATTTACTGCTTGCAATTGTATTAAGAGTAAATAGGAAAAAAAACCGCAGTATGTGATAGGGTTCTTAAGCTGCTTAAGTGTTCCCCTTTCATTAGTCCAATTGTTGCTGTTAAAACAAGAGATGTTGGTGTTGCCCAAATAACTATTTTGCCACTGATTGTAATACATGTGGTTTCAGAGCAGAGGAAGGTTGGTTGCGATTATAGGAGTTGGTTCTGTCTGAGCTTTCAGAGTAAAGAAATAATTCTATATAGCTGGTATGGAAAAATCCTGGAATTGTCTAGAGCTGCTATATACTTTAGCAGCTGATAGCTGCATTTCAGAGCCATCAGTTGCCTGAGTATATTCAGAACTGTAATTTTAGTGTCAGGACATTGACTTAGAGCATAAAGGCCCCAGAGTTATGTATATGAACAGCACTCTGATTTACTAGCAAAGCTGGCACTTCAGTTTCTGAAATGCAGCTCCACATAGCTTGTAATGTAAACTGGATTCTTTCGTTTGTAGTGTCACAGTAGCTTTCATTCAAGTCAACATCTCCAAGCACTGTATATGTTTCAGTAAAGCCTGGCACACCTTGTACAGAAAACAAGTGAGATCTTTGCTTTTATCATCGCCACATCGCGAGTGGGTAAGCAGATGCAAAGTAATGTGATTTGTTGAATGTTGTAGGACAAATAGGTGATATGGTTGAGATGGGGGGAAAATTTTACACAAAATATCTTAACCCACTAGCTAGGTTAGGGAATGGAGAAGAAAATACTGCTAAAGAAATTCAGAAAGGCAGCTTCAGAAGAATAGCCCAGACTCCTCAGCAAACACTCCCACCGTAATGTCTGGCTTCTGCTCATCAGCTGGCTACGAAATTGCTCGCACAGCTTTGCTTCAACAGCCTGACATTATTCCCGGCCTTATATAGCTGGGAAAGCTTTTCATCCCATGCAATTGCAAACATGCCTACCAACCACCATTTGGAGCAAAGATCAAATCCTGTGTGATACGGTCACAGCTGCTTGGTCCTCAAGGCAAAGAGGGTATAATTAAGTGAAAAGTTTTCCCTAGCAAAGGTCACCCAAATGTGGTAAACCAATCGCCCGCCCCCACACCCCCAAAAAACAAAGGTGAATGCCTAGGACCACGTCTAGGCTACAACAGGAGTGTAAGTAAGCATTCAGCAATAGCCTTCATTTTGTATAAACATTTGCATTTCGCCCCATTTTGCATGTGCACTGTTGTAACGTGTGGAGGCAGAAAAAGAACAGACCAGGAGATTGCCACCTCTCCTAGCAGCGCCCACTTGATAGCTCCTCCATGGCAGCACCACACTTTGATGCTTTCCTAGTAAAAGAGTAGCTACAAACACGCATTCCTGTTTGATATTCCCCCTCAAAACGCAAAACAACCTGTATGGACAGAAGGGAAGTCAAAACATAGTTATCAGGTTCACAACAAGTGGTGCTATGAACATGGTGTTTTAATAAATGCTTGTGCTCCCAGAGCCTGGGGCAGACTGATTATTGCTGGAGATGAAAGTAGCGTTGTTTGGACTCACAGATCTATTTCATGGTACCCGACAGTGTAAGAGGGTCTCGTGCAAAAGAGATTTCATGTTGGGCAATAGAAGTACAGTTCCATACAGTACCTTTGCCTGTATGCTGGCTACATGTGATTGATAGCTTCAATGTGATGAACGATAGTCCTTTTGTCATATTGCAGCCTATGACCAGATGAGAGCCCAGATGCCTGGGCAATATTTAAATTTAAGCATCCCAAATCTAAGCTGAACCAGTGCAAAATCTGTCATACTTAATATACTGTACTTTTATGTAAGAATGCTACAAAACTAATCTGAGTTTCTACCAGCTCACGATTCTTCCCAGATATTCCATTTGAAAATTAATATTTTCTCCAGTATTAGTTGCACTCAACTATAATATTTTTTCCTACAAGCACAGAAAGGAGCTGCTTGTTCCAATATAGTGGGAACAATTGGAGCTGAGGGAAGAGGGAAGTCATATGGTAGAGATTATAATCAGGCAAGCTGAAAGCAGTGGCCATTTTAATTGTGCACGAATATATTTTTCAGGATAACTAAGACAATATGCCTGTCTTCTCCCAAACAATTAAAATATATACTGCCACTTTGTAAGATTTTTCACGTAAAAAACTGGAGATGAAATTAGGGATAAGAAAACAACTGAAATTCAATTATTTGGATTAAAAATTTCTCTGTCAAGCAACATGTGTTAATGGGGAATCTTTTCCAATTTTTTATTCTAATTGAAAACAAATGCTATCAAAAATATGAAGCTTTAAAACAATTCACTTCTGTTTTTCCTATTCTGTTTTCTTCAATCTTCTGACAGCCAGACTGGCAAAAAAATGGATGCTGCGATATGAAGAAAGAGGGATGCTCAAAGACATAGACTGAAGGCACAGCTAAGCACAAAAAAGTGGGTCATTCTGCAACGTCTGGCAGATGGGCAGTGACTAAATCTGACATCACCAGGGCATCGTTTGCATTAGAAAGGCTTCAAAGTTGCACAGATATTGACCACATCCTACTAAAGTCTGTACTTACGTTTTTCACACATATGATCCACTTTTGCCTACCAAGAGCTTTGAATAATTAACTTAAGCAGCAAAAGCACGAAGTACTCTTTAAACTGAGTCACAAAACTAGCCTCCTCTGTAGCTACTTTAATAAAAGAAAGCTGTCTTGTGGGTACAGCTCTGATTCAACAGGGCACTTAAGCGCGTGCTTACACCCGTGGTGATTTAGGTCAGTACTGGTTAAACCTGAGAGAGGCAAAAGAAAAGCTTACCTTCTTTTGTTTAATCTGAATCTTAATTACATATTGAATTAACTCCGGAGGCCAAACTTTGATTAGAAGTTTTTCACAGAGATAAAACTGTGTGAGGGAAGGAAGGGAAGGGAAGGGAAGGGAAGGGAAGGCAAGGCAAGGCAAGGCAAGGCAAGGCAAGGCAAGGCAAGGCAAGGCAAATTAAGTTCATTCTGGATATCCTGTATTTCTGAAATCATGCTTTAGAAATTTCATAGAAGGGAAGGGAAGGGAAGGAATTTTGTGGAATTGTTAATTGTGGAAACTTTTGAAACATGTCAGAAATTAGATTTCACAATCAGGCCTGGGCAGATTTAGAAATGAATTAAATGCAATGTGATGTCCATCTCCTGTTTCTCTCCCAGTGAACCAATACACACATTTGGGGATATGCTAAAATAATGAAGACTGATGTTTTCCATTTCTCATTATCCTCCTGCTAGAACAAGTGCAGAGCACAACACGGAAGCACTAGAGGGACTCAGCTGCCTTTGATGAATAAAAAAAAAAAGATTAAAAAAAACCCTCTGCACATGTTTCCTCTTGATTCTTTTAATTTATAGTTTTATTTATTTGTACTTTTAAAGGAATAATAGTTGATGTCAGAAAGGAGAGCCCCCAGAGTGACATCTGAATTCAGCTCCAGCTGGAGCGGATCCAAGGGGACACTAAACAGCTGCCTGGCAGACAAGAAGGTCAGAGGCATTAAAGAATATAAATGTTAAAATCCTGCATAAAATAATTTTGAATCTGATATAAGCTAGCAAAAGCCAGGCAATTCAGAGCTAATGCTTCCATTTGCATAGGGACAAAAATTTGTATAAGCCTGTTTCCAAAGCTCAGTCTGAAGTAATGGATATTACCCACGTAAGGACACTGGCTTTGGTGAGGCTAAGTCGTATACTTACAACTTTATTCCAGGTTTTAAATTAAATTCCTGTTGGTCTGACTTTAAAAGTCAGTAGATTGATATTATTTAAGTCTGTGCCACAGATGTTCTCAGCACTGCATGACAGCTTTAACTGCGAGGAATGAATGAGAGAGCTCCTGCCTTTGGGATGTAGCGCAGAGGAGGAGGAGGCAGAGACTG
>NW_009200452.1:13557-16561 GCF_000690835.1 Fulmarus glacialis
CAGGAGGGGGGCTTTGCAGCTGGACTCTCCTACGGGGAGATGGGGTCTCGAGAGTTTCTGGATGAGAGTTCACAGATGACACTGACAGAATATTTGTTGGGAATTTGACAGGTATGTGAGCACTCAAAACAGTCTCTGGGTTGCTTACAGCAGTATGGAAATTTCACTTTTTAGTATTGAGAGGGTCATGTACAGACTTGAAGGAGAAGATGAAGATGTTGGCAACAGGAGCTAATTTAAAGTAAGCCAGTGACATCACCTTGGTGCCAGCGGTGCTTTGGGGTTTTGCAGAGCAGCCTCTCTAGCCAGGCTCCCCTTCCCCAGCTGCAGGTACTGGCATTTCCCTGGGGCTCCAGGGCCGCTGCTGAGCCGCAGACCGATCGAAACCCACTCCGGCGTGGGGCCAAGCACAATCGTACGCGGCCCGCAGCCAGGGTGAACCTGATCTGAGCTCAGAGCTACCGAAATAACTTGCGTGTTTGGCATCATTGATTCTATACATCGCTGGTTTCTCTCGAGACACGTGTTCTCCCTGATAGCGTGCAAATTTTTTGTTCAAAGAACAAAAAATAAAGCCTAGGTTTGCACACTACATTCCCTTAAGATACCAGGAGAGGGCTTCCCATTGGAAATGGTTGGTCTGATGACTGCAGAGTGCCTAATGTGCAGCAACAAAGCTGCCTGTAAGGATGAATAGGCCATAACTTCCAAGAATAGACGTAGCAGGTGGTCCCAGTCATTCAGCATAAACAGCCTTGCAATGCAAAACTACAAAGGACCTTGCTAAATCAAAAGGGGACAAAATCTAGTTTATTGTCTCCAGCAGAGATTTGGTTTAGTGACTTGGCCTGAAGAGAAACACTGTGTCAGAGAACAGAAAATACAATTTCATAAAGTTACTGTACTTATTGTCCAGGTGTTTTCAGCTGTCAGTTCTGGGGGAGAATCACTTAATGTCAGTGACTATGGAGGGTCCGTTGACAGAACTGGGTTGAAGAGTGACATTTGACCTGATGTTATGCAGACAGCCCCAGCTCTGCACCCATGAAGAGCCGGCCTGTTGTGGAGCGGTGTTGGGAGCTATGTAGGGGAAAATGAAAAGATGGTGGATTTTTTTCAGTGCCAGGAAAATGGATCCTACAATTTGCATGCAATTTCAGTTGGATCCAGGAAAGTGCTTCAAAGAATGGAAATTATTTGCTACTCAAGACCAGAACTACTAAAAGATAAGTGTTTGGCACTCACATTTTCGTGACTCTAGAGGAGAATTTTTAACTTACAGTCATGCTGCTTAGCTGCTTTTCGCCACAATTCACATGGCCATGGGTTTTTCCATCTACCTGAGTATCTGACATCCTGAATGTCAAGTGGCCTAAACCTACTTCATGTTATCCTTCAGTGGAGCCTGATGTATATTGTAGCCAGCCAGTTCTCTTCTTGCTTTGGGTCTGCCTACGCACCTGACTAGTGAAAGCTTGTTTGCTTTTGCCAGGGGCTGTTTGACAGACTCACGCAAGACCTGCCTAAGTAAGGCTTGCTCTTAAAAGCATTGCTGGCATAGTAATGTCATTGAAGAACACGGAAAAGAAAAACACAACCCAATATTTTATAGCTGTAACAGCAAAAAATCGTAATGAAGATGCGTATTTACTGGCCTAAGTCCTTTATTCTATTCTGAGAACTGATCTAAGCTATACCAACAAGGAAATTTCATTCGCCAATCTAAATTAGGTTTGCACTTTCGCATGTACAGAAATAGCTCCACTGGTTATAGCCATGTTGGCAAACCCAGTTACATACAGACAGGCATTAAATAGCTTTCTCTCTCTTGCGTGCTTTAAGAAATCAGTCTCCCTCTCCCCCTCGGTTTTCATGTTCGGTGGGAGGAAAAGGGAGGCAATAACTCTGTTCTCTCTCTTACCCCTCCTTGTGCTCAGAGGTGCAGGAGATGAGAAGGCCAGCGCTCCTGCTTTTCTCCCGCATTTCAAACTACAATGTGGTGGGACTGTGAAGGAGGTTGGGTGTCACACATCTTCTCTTACATATGCCCATGCCCCTGCTAGTTATCCACTACCTTTAAATATTTGGGCCATCAGAAAACTGGTGGAGATTTCAAAATATTTCAGGAACAGGGTGGCATACGAAGTTTGCTGACGCCTCCACCAAAACCATCTTAATGGACATAACTTTACACAAATAACATCCAGTACCCAGGAGAGTAAAAATTTCACCTCATGTGCCATTTCAGCTGGCTGGAGATAATAAATCCCACCCCATATGCTTCTCAGCAGGGTCTGTGATGGAAAAGCTGACAAACTCTCAGAAGACAAAGCACAGTCAGCAGCACTTTAAAATCTGAGGATGGCAGCATTATTTTTGGAAACAATAAATGCTATTTTTAAACAATTTAATATTACAATCCTTTGAAATCCAAATGTGAAGGCAGCGTCATGCAGAAGCAACAGTTACAGCAGCCTTGTTTAAGCTTAAATTTAACATTAAATAGTCATTACAGGCGAGCTTTGTTCCCTAGCAATAAGAGGTCTGCACATTACAGATGCACGACTTCTTCAAAGAACTGCCAGATTATGGGATTACTCTAAGGAAAATTTCGCAACAGTGTTTGATTCCTTCCTGATGAAGTGATTTTCCACAACACTTTGCTCTTATAGCATATTGGCAGATGAAGAGAGACTGGGGAATGAAATGCATTTGCTAGCGGTACATAGTAACAATAAATGCAAACCTCAGTGTCTTGATTAAGGAGTCCAACCCTATGGATATACTCATAACAGTAAAGCCACGTGAGGTCAGTGCGATTCCCTATATAAGCAGAGTAAGATCAGTCCATTCTTCTTAGCAAAATCACAGCAGGGAGGTTTGGGCCCAGAACTGTTAAAGTCACAATTATGACTGGAAACACATATCAAGTAGAGTTTGAAATATTTCAGATTCCCCAATCTGTCCAAACTGTATGCAGAGCAAGGATGGCACAGCCGCAGGG
>NW_009200452.1:16598-18806 GCF_000690835.1 Fulmarus glacialis
CTTTCCTCCATCACAGGCAAACGGAGGCAAGTGGCCAGGCAGCCCCCACTCCGAGAGAGCTGCGAGGGACTCAGCGGCTGTTCGGGTGGGCTTCCTCCACGCCAGGGACGTGGAGCAGCTTTGCTGAGAAGCTGCTCCAGGTCACCTAAGGGAAGGAAGTCCTTGGGACGGGGAAGAAGAAGATCCAGCAGCTTCACAGACTCCTTATCCTGCTAAAAGAAGCAATGGCAGCAGGCGTCAGCATTTGGCCCATTTATTAGCTTGAATAGTTTGCTAGTATTTAATTACAGGCTATCATCTCAGCTGAGCAAGACCGCAGACTCAGATAAGGCTTTTTGACTTGGAAAATCTTCTTGTGCGTGGCTCTGGCAAGAGAGACACACAGGTGAGAGGGGTGGTCTCCAAAGAAGCAGCTCTTAGCCATGACATTTTCTTTGCAGTAGGTATGGGTCAGAGCCTTTTTTTCTCATGTTTCGCAAGCCAAAGGGCTGCTCCCAAGGTAATTCCACTGCTTTGGAGATCTGACCACGTCCTCCTCCCCAGCCAGCAAACGAGCGAGGGCCAGCCCTCCCAGGCCAGGAGGATGCCTGCACCTTCCCTGCTCAGTCCGTGCTGATTAGTTTAATGTGACCCAGGTGGCAGATGCAAGAAATATGCCTTGGAAGAAAAGACTGAGTGGGACATGTTGGCTGCAGCCCTTGAATTAGCTGCAGCTGGTTGAATTTGGGGCAGTGGCTTTCTCTTCCTCTGCCTGTAAAACGCTTTGTACTATAGTGCAACAATAATACAGCTAATTACAGGCCAATGTTTGCTGCAAGTGATGGAGATTAAGGCATATTAAGATGCAGTCTTTAATTACTAAATTTCCTGCATTTGGGTACTTATCTTTACAGCCTGCATGTTCTTTTATGTGTGTAATAAGTGGTGAAATAATGCTGTTGGCCAGTTTAAGATTGAGAGGTACAGTATTATTTTAAGTGGCTTTACTAGAAACAACTTTTTTTGAGAGTAGGAAGATTTCCTTTTTTGTTTGAAATGTAAATATTGTGCAATGGCGTATGTGTTGCAAATGTTAGAAAGGAATTCTGAAAAGCTGTTAGCAGGTGCTAAAAGAAACACCAAGTAGCATATTTGTAATGGCTGGAGTAAAGATAATTTATCCCTTATTGTTTATATTAATCTGTAACTTTTTTCATCTCAGTAGTTGCACAAATAAGCAAGCATTTTATTTTTATTGTGTTTTTTAGTTTAAAATTGGAGAATTTTTTTTTTTTATTATTTGCCAAGGGCTGAGTAAGTCTTTCAAATGTGATGGGCTCTACATTAACAAATGTCCATGTGTTATTCAAGCACAACAGCAGAGCATAAAATCCTGTCTCTGCATGTTGTACAATAAGCAGCTATAGTATCTGGGCCATATGGTCTTCTCTTTCTTCTCCATTCTTTTTCTGCATTGAAAAGCTTGCTTTCTTTTTATCTTTTTTTTTTTTTTCCCCATCCATGAAATGTGTACTTTTCTTGGGCAGAGAGTGCTAAAATGAAAGGAGAGAGAGAAAGTTAACTTATAGGGTGAGATAATGTGATACCTGTTTTGAAGCAGATTTGTTGAAATTAAGGATAAGTTTAACTTCAGAATCAATGAGGTAATGTTAGTCCCTGCAGCCCTCTAGAAGAATTAAGCTTTCATTTTTTTCTTTGACGGATCCCACCTTATACCCTCCACTTTCTCCCATTCCTGAAAGGAGAAGATATATATTCATTACATATAGCTCTGCGCTCTGTAACCTTTCTCCTCCTCCTCGTCCACCACCTGCAATGAACGGTGACACAGGGGCTCAGAGGTGGGGCTGGCAGGGTGCTCAGAGAGGGCACCGCTGGTTGTCCTGCGCTCTGCTGGGCACAGCCCCCTTCACCCCCAGCCCGGGGAGGCACAGACAGAGGAACGGACACCGTGCTGGCGTGGGGCTGGTGTCTCAGAGGCGCTTCTGCAGCCACCCCTGCCCCCTCTCCCCTTCCCCGCCGGCGGAGGCCTCTGGTGCTTTGCAGTCCCTTTGAGCTGAGGTGAGGGCCGGGACACAGTGACCTGTCGGGCGGGCCAGAGCCAGTCAGGTTGCCTCTTCCCCGCCTAAGAGTGCCTTCTGCTTTCCCTTCGTGTCTGCTGTGGGGTACCTTATCTCTTCCCTAGAATCATAGAATCATTAAGGTTGG
>NW_009200453.1:0-214 GCF_000690835.1 Fulmarus glacialis
CGGGGAGCCCGCGGCGGAGGCCGGGGTGCAGGTCCCGACCCCCCATCCCTCCTCACCAACCCCCTGTCGATTTAAAAACCTCAGCCAAAAAAAAACCCAACAAAACCAAACAGACCCCCTTTTTCATGAAAATACTACAGCGTTTTATTCCATTTTTTTCCCTATCATTCAATATAAATGCCAACTCGCAGTATAACCTTATGCCTGAAAATAC
>NW_009200453.1:263-579 GCF_000690835.1 Fulmarus glacialis
GGAAGACCACAGGGAAAGTGTTTTCTCACTCCTCCTCCCCCCAAAAAAACTTTGCAGAAGTCTGGAGTCATCTTCGCTTGCCCCGTGCAAGGTGGCAAGGCCCTGCGTCTGCGAGAGCTCTTTATACGCTGGGATTCCCTTCCAAACTAATATTGCTGCTCCAGGTCTACACATCAAAGAGCTGTAGATTCCACGCAAACACCCAGCCTCAATCCCAACCTTTTAAACCGTGGTGCCATACTATAGAATTGCCATTTGTGGTTTCTCACAGCTCAACCACGTTTTTACATACATGCAATGGAGCATAACCGCCTCA
>NW_009200453.1:647-958 GCF_000690835.1 Fulmarus glacialis
CTTAATTTTAGCTTTCAATTAAAAGGCAATCCCTTTAAGACATAAGTTGACCTGCTGTCAGCACTTGTTCCTGGACAAAAACAAAAGCAAGCCCTAAAACCATGACGTGAGGAACTGAGGAGTGAGTCTTGAAATTCTCCTCTATTTAAAACTGACTGGGATGTATATATTGGCTAAAACAGAAATCATCCGCGGGGGGGGAACGGATCATTTAAAAGCGGCTGCAAAGTGCATAGTGTGGAAATACCATGGTTAAGTCAAACAAAGTAGTGCCACTACGAGGGGGAACTGAGACTGTGGCAGCACCGCGG
>NW_009200454.1:0-6608 GCF_000690835.1 Fulmarus glacialis
ACCTTAATGATTCTATGATTCTATGTTTCGATCCTGTGAAGGGTACCATGTAGCTTGTCCCCCCTTCGCACGATTTCCCCAAGCAGGTATTTTCTCTGATGTGTCTGCGTGCAGACTATTATTGCTGATACTCCCCCCTTGCTACCAGGAAGAGGCTGAGTGGGCACACAAAAAATAGCTTGAGTTGCATTCCTCTTTCACCACATCACTTGCTTGGTCAGACTATGCTGCAAGAGACAGACAGTGTGGGTAATAAAACCACGTAAGTAGCAATGGGAAGTAAAGGGTGGGGGGGTTGGAGGGAAGAAAATGCAGGCTGGTTTTTTTATTAGTTCATCTAGCCAAGGGCATCAGATAAACATAATCATTGACACAGAGATTTGTTGAGTTGGAACATCACCCAGACTTGATTTTTGGCACCAGTACAGGAAGAAGTCAGATTGTCTGACTCAGTAACTTTGAATGGCTTGCTATTTCTCTGGTTATTAACTGGCATCTGAGAGCTGCTAAATCAGTAAATTGTTAGCATATCTGGGTCTGAACTCAGCAAGCTTGACTTGCTCATCCAGTTACTGTTGCACGTGCTTTGACATCAACTTTAGCAAGGAAGAGGATCTGAACCAGGAACTTCTATAAACGATTTTTCTTTGAAATCAGATTAGCAAGTCAGAAATGCCAAGTGATAAGAGAAGACTTTCCTGCACAGACTTCCTTTAGCAGTCCTGAGCTAATGGCTTCAGGAGGACACAGGCCTTCATATCCACCCAAACAGGTAGAAAAGTTGATTCACTGTCATCATGAAAGGTATAATTTTAGCTTCACTTCAGCAAGCTATGGAACAAAATTAGAGATGTATTAAAATCAGACATACCTTCCCGATTTTGAAAAAGAAAAGAAAAAAGTATAATGTGCTTGGAGGAAACGCTCACCCCAAATCTGGATGAAAAAAAAAAGTGAAAATGTATGAGGGAGGGAATCAACCTGTAATGTCTTTTCTTGCTGGTTTTGACATTAAGGTTCTTTGCAGGCAAAAAGTGAGCCTTCCAAGCAAAGAGATGGAGAGATGTTTCTTTTGGCTGGGGGGGGGGGGTTAGAGGGGGAGAGTTGTTTCTTTTTTGGAGTGGACTGGTTGCTAGAAAGATCTTTTTAGCAAAATTATCCTGGCATAATGTTCCTGACCAGTTCTTCTAGTAGCAGCCCTTGTATTGATAGGAATCTAGCAACTTAGAGATGCTCAGCAAGAGACTCAGAAAGGCCCGTGCTTTGAGGTGTGGTATGCTGACCACATAGTTGCACATTGGCATCACACCTACAAAATATACTCTGAAGCCCGTGGCTCCTCATCAAGCACGCATGCAAGATATACTGAGGAAGGAGTATTTGGTGAACGTGTGGGAGGGCAGTTTCTCTTCTAAAAGTAACAGAACAGTTTCCCTTTCTTTTCCTCTGTTGAACTATGATGATACTGGCCCACCTCAGACTCGACATCCTTTTTTTGGGCTGGAGCTCCAGGATGAGAAGTTAGAGTGAAAATAGGAGGATATTATAAGCAATTAAGGAACCTGCAAGTATCCAAACTACTCCCAATGGAAGAGAGAGCTGTCTAACCTAACAATTTTCACCCTTATGTCTGTTTTTTTCCATCTTTCCCCCAAAAATTTACCTTACAAATATCTTCACACCATTGCCATTACAAAAATATTACTGCTACATTTTTAAACTTCTCTATATAGCAAAAAATGCGATAATAGTAATTCCAGTAGGATATTTCTACTATAGGCATCACATCAAAACCTCCAGCATCTATAAAACTGGATGGGTTATTTTCCAAAAAGCAGTTTACAGAAGGTATTTCCTGCATTCTGGCTTACATTGGTCTAACAAACCCTCTCACACCTAGCCGATAGCATCCTACCCAAAATGGAATCAGGAATTACACAGAGGAGGTGAAAACCTCAGAGTGTGAAATGCACTTAACTGAGTCTCTTAAATCCAGCACTTAGTTTCTTGGTCCTCTGTTAACAGTGGAGAGAGGCACCCCCAGGAAGTCATTCAGCCCACCTGAAATCTGACTGGAACATAGTAGTATGAACTGTACAGTACTGAACTGTAGCAGTATAGCTACACCTGAAGTCATCATTCTGTAGCAAACACCATTAAACACCAGCATTCAGAAGTAGCTTCTGGCACCTGACCCAGGAAGATCAGTGTCACTCCTTTGACTTGATCAATTTTAACTCAAAAGAAGAAAACACACTATAATGCTGGAAAAAGGGAGCTAAGCCCTGTACATCCAGGAGTTTCACGCACAAGCTCTAGTTAGGGCTGTGATCTGGCATCAGTGTGGTGGGTCATTACCCACAGGTACGGTGTTTCTTCCGTCAATATTTGTTCAAGTCTGCAAATAAGTGGATTACCTGCATGTATATGTCTCTGATGGTTTGCATGTTAAATTTGTTGTTATCAGATCACAGAGGGTGTAACACAAATTTGACTACATTCATTTCAAAGAGCTAAGCTCCTTTGTCACCCTGGTGTTTTACCACAGACTTTTCACAGTAATATCATCTCCGGACAGAGACAAGATCAAAAGACGTAAAATAAATAACAAAGCAGGAAAAAATTCCACTTCTTTTACTACTGTATAATATGCAATAATGTAATCAAAAGATTTCTCATCAGAATCAGTTTTAAAGATAAAATTGTCTTTTTGAGTACATGTGAATTCACTTAAAAAAAAAACAACTCCAAAGGAAATGAAGAGAAAAAACTCAAGAGAAATTAATTTTTTTCCATTCTTATTTTCATAAACATCTGAAAGGTGAGGGAGAAGAACGTGCTGAAAATGTTAATTCGACATCCCTTACACATTTTTATTAGATATCTGGTGGAAAGTTGATTTTCCACCATGCTTTCTATGAATTTTCTTACAGCAGCTGTTTCTACTTTAAAGCGAACAGAGCTTTAGGGGGAAAGTGTCACAGAGGTGGTGAACAGAGGATTACACATTTTTCTATCATGCCTGGAAAACAACCTGTAGCACCTACCTTATTACGCTGTCACGGAAGCCAAGATTGTGTTGAGTCATTAAATCAGGATCTTCCAGTCAATGGGAGAGCTTAGGTTCCTTTGAGGTTCCTGGTTCAGCATTCACCTCCGTTTTCAGGCAGTAAATGGTGGGGTTTCCTGACTTCAGAGGAAATAAGTATTTGCATTCATATCCTAGTGCAAGAATGGTATATTCGACTGATGGGGAGGGAAACTCTATTTGGACTTGGCTGTGAATATTCATTCTTTCTGACCTATAAAGGGGACTTTCAGAGATGCTTTCGGTCTAAATGCTTCCTTGAGCAACACCTGCTCTAACTCAGAAGTAAAGCCAAAGAATTTGGCAGTTACAAGGATACTGAAATGCTGCACATGAAATGAGCAGCAGGTTGAGACATGTAAGTTCCAAGCGGGTGATGAAGTCCATTTTTAAGGCTACACAGCAGGACAGTTAGAGCTACCAGCAGTGGGCATTCGGAGAAGCATTGTACATGCTTGCACTACATTATGATAGCATTGAATATGAAAAAAAAAAAGAAAAAATTATGTACTTCAAAAATAACCAGGTGAAAGGGGTGGAGGAATGGCAGATTTTGCAAGTCTATAAAAGAAAAATAATTATAACTATCGTCTTTACTCCTATACATTATTTTAATATATTTGCTTTTAGTTTTCCTCTGCTTCCTGTTAATATGAAAATGTCTTTCACAAGCCACTTCCATTAGTTTTGTTCCCAAAGGAATTTATTGCAAATTAAAATATATTTCTGCTTCTTTTACCCTTTTTCACTCTTCTGTCCATATTTTTCCTTTAATAAATGATGAATTTCTTTTTCTAATTTATTTTAAACCAGGCAACTTTCTGCTTGATATTTTCTCGGCTAATGCCAACTAATTTCTTCCCTTTTTCTTTTTATGAGCTTCTGGCTTGCTTTCTTTTGATATACATATACCTATCTCAAGCACTTTATTGTAACATTTATGGATTTCATATATGCGTATTCTACTTTCTTTATACCTTTTTTGTGTTCTCTTTAAAGGAAAGTACTTCTTTCTTTACTTTTCTACATGCCGCTAATACTTTTATTGGCCAGATAGAGAATACGAGCTCTACTTTGACACATTAGTGTGTCAAAGAGAAAAGTAAATGAGTTTGCTTTTGTTTTACTAGATATTAAAAACGGTTTACCTGTTTCTCAAAAAAAGTTGACACTTTTTTTCTCTATACTGCATCCCATTACAATTATCTAAGTGTCCATGCTGCTATGGCTTCATGTCTCTTCTGGTTTTGGCTGCAATTCTAACATGCAAATGGCCAAACAATCAGCTTATTCCCAAAAATCAAGTGAAACAACCATAGCTGGTAGGCAGCATAACTTCTATCCTTTTAGAGATATTTTTCCACATCAGCCAAAATAATTGTTCAGTGGAGGGCTTACATGCTTCAAGATTTTTTCTGTTTTCTCCCTTCCCACTCCTGGTGATGCAGCTATGCCTCCTCCCTGGACGCACACCCAAAACCCGAACAGCAGGCCCAGACGGGGAGCTGCTACGGGTGAGCTCCACAACCTCCGGGACAGCAGGAACCTGTCACTAGATGCTGTGCCAGGTAATAGGCTGAAGTGTGGCTTCTGCTCCTCTGCACAGCGAGTACGGAAATACAGCACAGCCCTGCATCTGTAGGAAGGTAAAACTGTTTTATCCAACAGCTTTGGGCTTTGGATCTGAATTTTGGGAGGAGCTGCTGGCTCGGAGACTCTAATTCTGAGAAATGCAACTATGAAATCACAGGGACTTCCGACATAGTTAAACCGGAGTGTGTTACCTCTGTTAAGGTCTACGCATCTTTTTGTTCCATAGAGCGTTAATTGGGGAAGGGTGATTAGTGCAAATTCCAAAGGGACGAACCACTTGCAGAAGCTCAGCTTCCTCCCAGAGATCTGCATATGATCCACCACCCATTTGCATACGCACAGGACTAATAGGAAGATAAAGACCTGCGTTGACATGGAGCAGGGATCCTTATTTAATCCTAGAACCAATATAATGTTATTTCAGGAAGCCACTGAGCAGAACAAGGATTCCATACAGTTAATTGGTGACCTCTGACTGTATCTCTGTATACAGGTGGAGATGAGTTACTTCTTTACGAGCCATTCTCGCAATTACTTTTTACCATCAAAAGGTATTCTCAGAGCTGCCTGGTCACCAGTGAACAAGGCCGTCGCATCTGAAAGAGCTGAACCAAAGTTAGCTGTGCTAAGATTCTGTTAAGGTCAGAAGTTACTGTCACAAAAATTCTGGACTAGGAGGGGAAATGAGAAGTCATGTTTTGGAGATATCTTGAGATTTGATCTAGGGACCGTGAAGAAAGCCAGGGGAAGAGAGGAAAAATATGTGCTAATTCTTGACTGCTACATTCATAATGTATATTACATACTGAGAACTCTGAACGTTTTCCTGTGTGCTTTGTTCGGAAATATCCTTTTTTTTTTTTTTTTTTTTTAATGAGAAATATGCTGTGTAACTGGGCTCCAGAAAAGAACACATAAACTTAACATGCAAGGCTTATGCCTAGGAGCAACTAGCTGAATACTAGTTTCAAGCCAGTAAGAAATGTAGTTGATTGCTAGCCAAAGATCTGTGATTTTGAAATACTTAAAGACATGTAATTGTGAAGGGCAAGAATAACTTGGAGTAAGACCTGCTTAAATATTAGTAATCCATGAAAATTTGGAAATAAATCATAAACCCTCCCTAACACTAAAACTTTTCCTCTTTTATAGCGTGGGAAGGATGGAGTAGGATATCAGTAAGGAGAGAAAATTTGGGAAATTATGCAAACTAGTGGCTGTAACCACACTAGGAGATCTGCAGTCCCTCCTGAATTCCACCACAAACTTATGTGAGGGCAAAGAACATGATACATGACTGCTCTTTCTCAGTATTCACGTCTATTCAGAGTGTGAGTTGGACTAGGGAGGGACTAAATTTCACTCTCCATGTGTATGGTGCTCGGCATTATGGGGTCCTAACCTGCAGGTCTTTAACATGATAATAACAAAAAAATTGCATACTGTTATCCTTTTCACCTGAACTGAACTCTGTTCTGTTCCAGTTCCTGTTTCAGATTGCCACCCAGCAAGATCCAAGAGGTTTTCAGCAATTTATTCAGAGCTTCTCCGAAAGATTTTCACCTGTTTGCCACAAATCAAAAGCATCACACTAGTAAAACACATGTTCACAACTCTTCAAAAAACCTTACATGGAAAGCCAGCAATTTCATTTTTATTGTAGCTTTTGAATCCTTTTTTTTGTTTGAGATCCTAACTAAATGTTTAAAGACATATCAGTGAATCCCACTACACTTAAAAAACCTTAGCATCTTTTCTGTTATCTCACTTAAATCACATCACCTTTCCCACCCCAGTATAAAAGCAGCTAGTTTCCAGCCTTTTTCATTGCTACTACATTCTTCTCTTTCTTCTTACTCCTTCCAACCCAGTCACTGCTTCCTTCCTCCCTCTCACCTCCTGGCTATCTTCCCCTTAGCCCCACTCT
>NW_009200454.1:6620-20549 GCF_000690835.1 Fulmarus glacialis
TGACCTCCGCAAACTCACCGCAGCGGAAATGCCTGGACTCCTGGGGTCAACCTCCCAGCCTGCACTCAGAAGACCAAAAGTGCTTATGATGAGATTGTTCTCTGCTCCAAATCTCATTTTTCCTGTTGGCACAGCAAACTTGTTGGGAGCTAGTGATCTGTGTGGCGCTGTCAAATCTGCTTTTAAGAGCATTATTGGGGGAAAAAAAAAAAAATTAAAAAAAGACAGTCATTATCAAGACCATTCTCCATTCTGAACATTGCTCTCTGTTGATATGGCTGTTGAAGCAGCAATAAACAGTGGCTATCGATGTGAGCGTTGGTTGAGAGTCTCTTCCATCAGCACCATGATACAATGAATATGTCCTGAAGGAGGTCCCCGTGGACCTCCTCATTCACTGAAGAGCTGTTTCTACAAATGGTACATGTCTTGTCTAGCTCAGGTCTATCATAACAGAGAGAGGAAAAAAAGGAGAAACATTAGCTGTGGGTGAATGACTGAACACAAATCACTGGAGGGTAAAGAGGTTTAAAATGCAGCTCATTTCCCTCCTAGTCCCAGCCTTAACTGTAACATCTTGGAGGTAAATGTTCAGAGGGGGGGGATGGATTTCCTGCAGGGTATTTTCATTTTGCATGCAGTTTCATGAGTTTCTCCTTTTATGAGCGTCTTATGCAATGCCGTGAGCCTGGCAGAACGGGCTGTGGCAGGGGGGTTTTTTTGGTATTTCAATCTCGCACTTGCTCCTTCCAACCAAAAGAATGCCTCCAAGAGAACGAGTGTGTAGTGGCTGAACCGATCAGCCGATTTCATACACACACCCACTTTCATTGGATCTGGATAAACAGCTGCAGTAATTCTTTGCTATTATTTACTCAAAGAGTTGTCCTCTGTGCATATTCCACAGAACAGTTGCACTATACCCTGCTTCCACACTCGTTAGCCTTTGCACTTGTTTTTAACTAAGACCATTTTCCCATACGCCATTACTTGCGTGCCATCAACAGCCTGTTTCGCTGTCTATTGTTTTGTTCTTTGGTTGCAAGACCTTTGTGACAGAGAGAAATATTTTGCCCCGCGTCTAGCAGAGCAGAGGTTTGGCCTGAGACCAATATATATATATATATATTTATAAGAAGGACAGCAGTTCAGCTTTTCTTTATATGTTCACGACTTCATACCACCTTCCACAGGAACTTACTAAAGACTGGCTGTAGGTCACCCAACTCCTTCTCCTTTTTTCTCAGTTCATTGTTCCTGTACTGGGCCATCTTCCCTCAATTCCCAACACTTCATTTTTACTAGACACATGGTCTGAGCCATGTATCATAAAATAACAGACCTTTGCCTGCCATAAATGTGGAACATGCAAAGCCCAGTCTGTAACCAGAGGTAAGAGAAAAGAATGTGATCCAGATTCAAAATTTCTCAGGCTTTTGGAAGAGGTAGATTATGATTTCAGTCTTAATGTTCAGGTGTACATCTGAACCGCAGCAGTGGAGGGCAGAGAATCCTTGTTTAGCATCTCTTTTAAAGGTTAGCTCTAGTGGCTGTGTGCTCCTCTCTTACAGTATATCATGGGCCAGACTCATAACTAAATCAACAGAACTAGATGTAAGTAAGTAGAAGAGGGATGGTTTACAGTACCCAAGAATTCACCTCCATTAATTTTTGGCAACAGAATAGAAATTTTCCAGCCAGATGCTTCCAAACAATGGTTTTCTATGACATTTGATGTAAATATTTATTTAAATTAATGTAAATTTTTCAGGTTCTTTGGGACAATTTGTACCAGAACAGTATTACAAGACTGCAGGACTGTCACAGGTGTAGGAATAACACATGCTATTCTCATTGGCTTAAATTTAATTTTCATGGATAGACAGCAAAGAATATATACCCTGCTAGAATCCTGCTTTAACTTAAATGTTTAGAGGGCTTAAGTGTGAGACTGAAGTGTAGCACAACCTTTGTTCTGAAACCTCACTTAAGGGACCAATGTGATCCGCTGTTTAAGGAGATCACATATTAGAAATACAGGTCTTCTATAGCTAAGTGTTCATATCCACTGAATTTGGGATGAAGGAAATAATTCCTATCCATCCTAAAGCATTATATCTTCTATGAGTGGTTTAAAAATTGTCTATAAACTGATATAATAATCATTCCCCTCTATAGAGTAGGCTAAAAGCAAACCTAGTTCTATGTGCTTGTAAATCAAAGTCGGTGAATTTATGCCCATTTATAAAAAATTTGAGCTGGCCAATAGTTACTCTGTCTAACTTGCAAGTTTAACTGAACTTTACCTCAAGTCCTAGTTTGACTGACTTTTTTTTTTTTTCCTTTAAGAGACACTTTTTCAGTCTTTCCAAAGGACTCATCTAAGTTATAAATATCTTAATCGTATTTTTAAGTATTACATTAAAACCCAAATTAAATATTATCAGCAGGATTTCCTCTAAGTCACTTTCTGTAAAAATTCTGCAATGGTCTCAGAGACGACAGCTTTTCAAAGGTTACGGTCTCTTGCCTTGCTGGCTGCAGAGCCAGTGCAGTGGTCAGATACCTCTGGAAGGCTGGTTATCAAAGGGGCTATTAAATGAGATCAGCAAATATCACAGGAAACAATTTCACAAAGGAGCCAGAGGGTCTGAGCTGGCAGAAAAAGCCAGCGTTAGCTGGTCCAGGACACTTCCTTCCTTGCTTCAGCTAGTTAAGCGTCAATAATTAAACAGCAGATGAAAACAGAAACCTTAAGAGTTCTGCAGAAAAACCTACTTCCATCCCACCATTCATATGAAAAATTGCATTTCTATGCTTCGGTATGAAAACAGCATTTCTCTAAGGTTTTGTGTATTCCCTTCATCTTATTTAATCCCAAGATGGCATTATAGTGTGGAAAGCACCACTTCCACCCATTTTTCCAATGTAAGAATCATGTTAGAAATGTAACCTAAACTTTCTTCCATGATAAGGTAGGTGTTATTTTCTGTACTTACCAAAAGCCACTTCCCAGCTGGCATCTTGAACAAATATGGAAACCTAGACAAATAAAAGCAGACAAATGTTCTGTAACTCCCAAAGATGGCAGATACAAATAGGTGATCTGGAAGCTGTTCAGTGAAACAAATAATCGTCAGAATAAGCACCTCTAGCCACAACCATCGATCATGAAGTTCATGTGAATGCAGAATTTCCTCTTTAAGTGGCATTTGAAAATGAAATACATTACGGTGAGAAGGGTCAAAACCTTCCTCCGTCGTTTTCTGACCCTACCAATCAGAAAAATGGCCTTTTTCCCCTTTGTGCCACAAAAGGAGTCTGTTTCATCCAAACTGCCCAGTTCCAACTCCCTCAGCACCATCACTCTAGTCTCACCTGAGCTTTGCTCCCTGAATCCCTACTTCACTCCTTGCCACTACAGAAAAGCAGCTGAAGCGAGGCTCTGCCTTTCCCCTGTCGCAGAGAGTCTTGCTGCCTCCCTGTAGCCCTGCTAGGAGACGTAGTCAGGACTCATCAGCCAAAACTCTGCCAAACAAGTGCGAAACGGGACGTGGAACAAGGCTTCATTTGGACTGAATTTCAGTGGGACAGCACCAGAGTATTTTGCAAATTTAAAGCACTACTTTTCCAAGCACGGAAAATGCGCGATCTTGTCAACAGGAAGTCGTGTTCTCAAACGGCCACGCAAACAATTGGAAGTCACGGGATGATTACACAGATGTTTGGTATAATTAATCACAAGGACTATAGGGCCAATATATTTCATTACTTCAGCCATCGATTTTACTACAGATAAAGACAGAATACACTTCACACTCCGGGGTTTAACCTGACCACGGTGTTTCGGTTCAAAAGAGAGTTAAATTTCCTGACTGAAATGTATTGATCTGCAAGTGAATGTAATTAAGGAAACCTGGGGCGTGCGCAGTGGCAAGACAGATTTCCAAGGACTCTCTTGATCTCCTGTTGATGCTGCACCATAGCTATCAACCAGAACATACCCTTTCAGGTGTGTTGCTCCCTGTTTAGTCAGTCAAGAACGAAGCTCGTGCTGACGTTCAGGGTCATTTCCAAGGGCTTGCGACAGATACAGTAACATTCGTCTCTTCTGTTGTGTAAAAGATGCTGTCTGACACCCCCAGAAGCCATATGTAAACTGGCATGCTTAGCGTATATGCTGGCTGAGTGTGGTATTCAGCTCAGTATATTTAAACTTCTTATTGCTCCACGACACCCACCAGGAATAAATGATTCTTCTATTTACATTAGATTGACCAGGAGACCCTTCAGGTGAAATTGCAGTTTTGTTTTTTGCAGTCATCGCAGAAACAGATTTAACCTTGTAGTGCTTGACATGTGAAATTTTGGCTGCAGAAGAATTCCAGATCTGGGACTTGTATGGTTATGGGCTGTATGGTTTCTATCAAGAGAAAGCCTGATATTTATCTGGGATAAAATGAAGTGGGAGTTCTGTACTTTGTTCTTACTGAACGTGAGAAATTTCCTTTCAGATACCTGTCTGCACAGCACAGCTTAGTATTAAACATACATTTCTGGGTGGGAAACAACCAACAAATGGTATTCTTTGCTATTGTTGTTCTTCTCCTAGATAATGGTTTGAATAGGGTAGTCTTTATTTTCACAGATGCTTGGCTTGAAGTTGTTCATTTAGTGTTTTGGCACCAGAGAGAACAACTTTCTGGCAGTGCTGTGCATTCTCTATTGCTCTATACTTGCTAAGTATTTTGTTTAAAAATACTGTCATGATAAGAATCCACTCTTCACTCCAGTAGAAAATACTGACATATTCAAACAGCACAGCTTTTGCATTAATAACTAACAGAATGGGAAATTGCTAAGACAGGAATTCTATAAATAAATAATTTATTAAATTAATATAGCAAATTATTAGTATATGTTATACTAATATCACAAATCATTCTAGTTTTTTGTATGAACATGTAAATTGGTATCTGTTCTGGACATAGTTCCATTCAGTGTTTCATTCATGATTTGGATAATGGCATTTCTTGATGATACCAACCTTGGATGGGCAACAAGTACTCTGGAAAAAAGAATTAGCCAGATAAACTAGAAAAATACCTCAAATTAAGATCAGAACACAAAAACTATCTGAGAAGTTGATTTTGGGTTAGCAAAAGGAATTTAGGGATTGCAGAGGGAATTAGGTGCCAAAGCCAGCTGGGAAAGCAGCATAAAGTTTGCTATAATTTCTAGTTAGCTTGTTAGTAAAACAGTATCATATTACTTCCATTCAGTTATTCTCTGTTTACCATTGAGTAAGTTTGAAACTCTTATGCTTCCAGAGCACTGTTGCACAATCTTATGCATGCAAGCTTCATCCTTATTAGAGAAATTCTCAAATCAGACTTCATCTGTAACCGCCAGTGGTTCTTACAATGATTACATTTCCTGCTAGCAATAATAGAGCATCAGGAATCACCATCAGGCTTATGGCTATCCTCAAATAAAGAAGTCAAGGATATACTAATGACACCCAAAGTGTTGGGGACAGAGGGAGCAATTGCCAGTAAGCTGCATAGCTGCATAACTCTCTAAATACATTATTAATCTCTTTAAGCTCAGAGATGTTACTTACAGGTTACGGTAGTGACACATGAAGGAAGAAGTCTGTTCATAACACCTTCAGTTCAGCTCAGCCCCTCTCAATTGCATTTCCAGAAGGTGCTTTTTTAGCTCACCTTAACCAGTGTTGCAATACCTTCAAGAAGCAGCGCGCTGTAAGCAAATCTCTTCCGTGATTGCGGCCAGAGTTTAAAACACAACGTTACCATTCTACAAGATACTACTATCATTCCTTCCACTTTTCCTCCTTTATCTCCCAAAATTCCCATGAGAGGACATGAGAAAATTCTCTCCATGCCTGCTGGGGCACATTCGGTGGCAGCACTTACATCAAGGGTAGTTTTATTCTTTGTGGTTATTGGAATTAAGAGAAAAAGCAATGCAGAAGAGATCTTTATCTGGAGCTGTTTCTCCAATACTGTGTATCACCCCATTTCTTCCCTGGTTTGAATAGGCGCACGTCAAGAAGGCTGCCAACAAAAGCATTGTTTCAGACTTCCAGTATTTCAACAAATACTGTTTTCACACTATGAAATGTGGTTCTGAGTTTTAAGTAAGTGCCTTGTTTTCAGGGAATGGCAAAGGGAAGAGTGACTGAACTCGTGTACCCAGAGTGTAGGCACGTAAAATCATCACCAATGCCATAGCTCTGGCCTCCACCCTTTCCTAGCACTTAACCTGTCATCCTGTGTTATTAAATACTGAGCTTTGTTATACACTGCCCTGGACAGTGGCTAGGCTTGTCGTGTATTTAAGATTTTATTGGGATTTGTCCTGGCTAATCTTATATGTTGGAACTGTACAGTGTGTAACAGTCATTGCTCTTCACCCAGGGAAAGTGTCCTTAGACCCATTTGCTTACCTATTCATTTACAGTTCTGGCTCTGACCAGGTTTTTCAGGCGTTTCTACCCTATCCCTTTATTTACCGAGGTGGTAACCAGCACAAATCACCATCCCTTCAATGCCTCTGATTTTTAAACTTCTAAGCCAGAAGCCAACTGTGAATATCTATTTTTATTTACCACACAAACCCCCCACCTCTTGCAGCTTAGAAGTTAAAAAGACTCATATACCAACCCCATGGAATTTTTCCCTAATTTTTCTAGTGGAAAAGTAGGTTGTCAAAGTAGACCGCTTATCAAGGTGGATCATCTCCCAGGACCACTGAATTTAATGGATTGCACAACACAGAGATAATCATTAATTCCTGTAGACTTGAGGGCAAGCTGAGCAATGGTTTTGCTTTTGATTTTGAGAACTGCATAGTAAGTTTTGTGAATATCTGCAAAGGAATCCTTCAGTGGACAAAGTTTAATTGAATTATCAGAAGATTTTATAGGTCAGATACACTGAAACCTGTTCCTACTACCTAAGAATCTAGGCTATTATAATGTTGCATGAGAGAAAATGTACAAAATTTGCAGTATGAGCTCTTAGTAATACTTATAAGTTCAGCTTGGAACCACTAGAGGGGAAAGTGATTGTAGTAAGAAGACATCTTGTATTTCCTCAGCTAGTTTAATCAGTGTAAATACAATGAATTCATGTGAGCCATAACAAGCTGGTTCAAACGGGGGTCTAGCTTTATGGAGCTTCAAGCCATAACGTGCATAAATATCTCAGTAATTACTAAGCCTTATGCAAATTGTAAGACAAAACGCAAAATGATTTAAGCCTTCTGATACACAGCAAAATTGAAATACACCGCAAAGCCTAAAAGAGTATGCTGAAGTGACCATTGTACAGCTCCACTGTGGTCAAAACACCTCTGGTTACATGCAACCCAAACAATTCCTAACACAGTGAATGGCTACTCTCACTTTTTTCACCTACAGGCATTATTTTTTCTTGATCTGATCCACCTACGTTTCATGTGGGATAAAACTGGACTGTTCCTGGGAGCTGAAACTCTCCACGAGAAACAAGGCAGTCAAACCTATTTTAGCCAAATTTTAATATCAATCCTTAGGCAAATTGACTTAGTGCTCAGCTGGGCAATGCTTCAGCTGCTGATGCATGTATGCTTCCTCCCCTTGCCTCTTCCCCTTGAAAAATAAGACTGTCATTTAGCAATGTTGAGTATATAACAAGAACAGCTTATCAACAGATGCAGACAATTCTCTGTCATTGGGAATCTCTGAGCCAAGAGGGGATGTTTGCCTAAATGATTTGCCCTAAATCAAATGTAAATAGGTAAGTTACATGAAAAAAGTACAGGATAAAAAGTGTATGAGAGTGTAGTCTAGGTTATAGAGGAGGTCTGGTTCAACAAAAATGATCCCAACGATCTCTGATGGCTTTAAATCTTTGAGTCTTGAAATGTACTAGAAGTTGTTTGAAATATCACTGACAGAGCATGGAACTCACATGCAGGTTTACTTCTGTGCAGCTCAACCGAGTTATGCTGAACTACTTTGAAAGTACACCAGCGTAAGAGACTTGAGTTTCCTGGAGTCTTGAATTCAATCCAAGAAAAGAAAGTGCTCCCCACCTGTTTGCAAGAATGATTCAGAGAGAACAAATGAGCATACAAAGGAGTTCCAAAACTGCAGGATCCACACCATAAAAGCAAACTTACTTTTCCTGTTTCTCTTCTTGTTGGACAGAAACAGAAAATGGAGATGGACAGCCTTCTGGATTGTGCCTGTTTCAGAAAGCTTAAGAGCTCACTGTCTGCCATGAAACATATGTAAAATTTTTCTATTTCTTTCTAAGGATTGTAGTAGACTAATTTATTTGTTCCTTGTTGTAAAGACAGAAGAAAGTATCTCCTCATTTCATGACAACATTTTCTCTATCAAAAATGTTATTGCACTGATAAGGCTAATAACGGAAGACAACCCTTTGTGTCAATATTAATCTGAGATAAACTTAGTAAGAAACCCTACTTCACTTTCAATTTCCAAAAAAGTCAGCCTTTTACAGATATATGTTTTGCAGCCATTTCCATGAACATGTAATTAATTCTACAATGGACAAGCTTTCTTCAGATCTCTTCAGCATCCACTGCATAGAGATTGTAAGATTGTCCATTTAGATCTGCATTTGATGCATTCATTATTGCATATCTTATTTGCTCCAATGCAGCGTTTTCTAGCTGTAGTGTCCAAAACACTTTCCAGAAACAGTAAAAACATTCCTATTTTATTAAGAGGAGAATGGATAACAGTGTTGAGCTTAGTTTGAGTCAACAGTCAAAAGCTTGCTCTCCACAAAATTACTTGAACTTATTCAACAACAGGGCTTAGTCCTTTCACCAATAACCAGGCTCTACTACTATTTCAGTCACAAAATTGAAACGTACACAAATAATATATTGCAGCCAATAAGTTGAATACGTTCTAGCACAAATTACTTTTGTTCTATCACATACCATATTCTCAAAAGAAGGAAAAAAAGTACTGAAGATACATGAAGAACAGACAGAGGGGTATTTCCCTAAAGCTAGTTATGGGGCAATATAAACAAGAGATAAATGTGCTTTGTTGTGTCATACAAAAGGAATCATAGCTCTTCTACTCTGTACCTGTATAATGGCTTCAGCCCACAAGCATGTATCAGAGCTAACCACACACAGCATAAGTCTTAAGATAACATAATGTAGTACAAAAGTATGAGGAAGATAAAATTTGACAAAAAAAATTCTACATATTCCACCTTACCACAATGGCCACTGTATCAAGACACAGATGAGATACAGAAGAAGATGAAGTGTTTGAAAACCTAGAGAAGCAAATGAAAAGGCAAATCTATCCTCTAGAAATTAAGTACTTGAATACCATTTTTATTACGGAAACTAGGTGAATTTGACACTGTCCAGAGAATATAGAAACATTATTATTTTGATTTCTAGGGTGACTATAAACAGTTTATAATTTAGTCTTACCTTCCTAATCAGCAGCTCACCAAAATCTGCTTCAGATCTCAAGTCTATATAGGATTCTCTTTGTTCACTTTATTACTAATAATGTAGACTCTGCCTTAAAATCATAGAATCATAGAATCATTAAGGTTGGAAAAGACCTCTAAGATCAAGTCCAACCATCAACCCAACACCACCATGCCCACTAAACCATGTCCCTAAGTGCCTCATCTACACGTCTTTTAAATACTTCCAGGGATGGTGACTCCACCACTGCCCTGGGCAGCCTGTTCCAAGGCCTGACCACTCTTTCAGTAAAGAAATTTTTCCTAATGTCCAGTCTAAACCTCCCCTGGCGCAACTTGAGGCCATTTCCTCTTGTCCTGTCGCTTGTTACTTGGGAGAAGAGACCAACCCCCACCTCGCTACAACCTCCTTTCAGGTAGTTGTAGAGCGCGATGAGGTCTCCCCTCAGCCTCCTCTTCTCCAGACTAAACAGCCCCAGTTCCCTCAGCCGCTCCTCATAGGACTTGTGCTCCAGGCCCTTCACCAGCTTCGTTGCCCTTCTCTGGACACGCTCCAGCACCTCAATGTCCTTCTTGGAGTGAGGGGGCCAAAACTGAACGCAGTATTCGAGGTGCGGATCTGCCTTCATTCAGTCAGAAATATTGTTAGCACTCAAAGGAGCTGCAGAGTTAGGAGATGTACTCTGCCACAATTAGACAATGGCTACAGCAATCACTACCAGCTTCCAACATCATACTCCTACTGAAGACTTTTTGACAGTCGAACTGCCACTGATAAAGTTTGCCTGATTATGACAATAGAAAGGAGCAGAATCATCCTCTACTCATCCATAACTCTGGCAGTCATTTCAGGTCAAGAGAAGAAATTTCAGTCAATACAGTTCTTATGTACAAAACATGAACATGCAACACCAGTTTTCAGTCAGTTGCGGCAACGGATCAAAGCAGATAAGGATTTTCATAGTTTTCAGATCAATAAAGCCGAAAACTGGCTATAAAAGAGGTCAACAGACAATTCATCCACTGACGTATTGAATGTTCAATACAGTACAAGTCTAGCTGCTCAAGTTTGACAGCATTCTTGTTTTATATCATACTTTGGCATTCCGAAATGATAAGGAGGCTGACAGCTCAGCTTAGCAAACCATGCAGACCAGTTAGTCACTTCCATAATGCATATTTAGAGAATATATCTAAAAACCACGGTCTTTGATAACTTACAAAGAAAGAGCCCAGAGAAATGAGAATTTCTCAGTAGAAGTTCTCCTCTGCCCGCTCAGACTCAATGAGTAATTACTTACGTGAGTAATGAGTGCAGGCTATCTGAAGTCGTAACGTGCCATCTTTGTGCGTACGCAGGATTACACAATCTCTAAGTATACGATTGGATCCTGCTGGTCTCCGCTGGGTTTCTATTTCACTGGGTGCACATCAAGCACCTGCTGTAGGGAGAGTGAACCCGGATTCAAGGTTGAATGAGAGCATGTTGTGAGCGTGATGGTTGTCCACAGTCCTCTCTCTAATTGCCTGGAGAATTTGGCTGTTGCAGAGTGAACGTGGCACGCAGATGTCACCATGTTGAAATGGATTCAATTTCGCCCTCTATTTGAACAGTTCTTTTTCAATGCTGCGCATATCTGTTTAAACTGCAACTTTCACAAGTCATTGACTTGTTTTCTTCTAGATGCTGTGCTGGACACTTCAGCATCTCAGCTGCAGAACTGTGGGGCCTTCACAGTTTTACCTGAAGTCTACACTCCAAACATGCACATTACCAAAATAAAGCTCAGTACTTTGAAAAATCAATCCTACGCGTGTCAGATGGTTCACCCAAAATTAGTGGACACCCATAACTTTTCTATGCCTCATCTAGCAATATGTAAAACAAAGATAATAAACCCCAAGTATTTCCAAACACATTTTCAAAAACAATACATTACTACTGATGAACTCAAGTACTCCAGTGATGGGTACCACAGAAAAGTAACTCAGGAAATTGATGAGTCTATATTCAGAGTAAGATTTGAATAACGCACAGTAACAAAATGTTAGGACACATAGTTAAACATAATCGAACAAATAACTGAAGAGATACTCGTTATCTAAGTTCTGTCTAAAAAAAGCAAGAACCGCCTAAGAAACATATTTCACTCATGTAATTTAAAACTATTTCATGAAACTGCACTGGTGGTCTTAACACCAATACCTTGCAGTGTTCTGACCTTGCGAACTTAATAATATTTTATAAAAATAACTAGAAGCTTTGCATAAAATTTACTAAACTAAAAATAAAACAATGGTTGAAGACAATGTTAACATAAAGCATCATACCAATAACCACATAAATGACCATCAGGATTGTCTTCAAAATACTTATGGTCCTGATCCTTGCTACTGCAATAAGGTTTTGCAGAACTGATGGTGATCCTTTGACACTTACAAACCTTACGTAAATTTCCAAGAGAAATTAATTTGTGGCCAATTTGTACCTCCCTGCATTTTGTCCAACATCTTCCATTAGTTTAAGTCTTTCTGCTGTACTATTATATAAGTTTGCAGACTGAAATGCTAAATATAGAAAAGGAACTTTTAAAAGTTATTTTACAATAGAGATTCAACACATACGCACACACACATAACCCCCATGCAATATGTTCTCCGCTCAAGGAGGATGACGTAACAGAAACTTTAATTATTAAAATGAACGTCAATATTTGAATTGAAATACTAAAGAGGTCTCTGCTAATTTTTATACCACAGCTATAAATTTAATTAATTTCTCAGTCTTGAATCATACTTGGACTAAAGGATTTTGTTTCCTTCTCCATGCCTGTCTTTGTTTACATGCATTTGATTATATCTTCCATGCACTTTTTGGATAAATAAAGTCTGCTACAGATTCAAACTAAGGGTGTATTTGCAAGGGTCCAGTGGAGGAAGAACAACTTCCACTAATAATAGGACTTCTGACGAAACTTGCTAGTGGTAATAGTGTAAATATATCCACTTCTTACACAGTCTGTTGTTTATATTATTACAAACGTATCTGAGTGTCATTCAGCAGAATGATGTCCACCAGAGTATTCTAACATGTAGACTTTTTTGAGGTTGTGCATCACTAATGGGTCCCTTTGAGGGCTTAGATATGCTGCTCAGCTCAGCACTCCATTTCACCCACTTTACTTGTTGTACCATTTATTTCTCTGAGCCTGCGAACACTTACCAATTGCTTCTAAAGACTGATTCTTTATTTTGGGGCACTGTGGCACTACATAACAGAGTCCAGCTTTCAGCTGGCTTTAGGCAGTGCTGCTATGACCATATGGCACAGCATAGCCGTGGGTAGAGATATCAGCTCAGATCCCAAACAGAATGTTGCAGGGTCAGTGCCACAGAGAAAGGCAAGTTCTCTTAGCTGCAACTTCCTATCAATGTAGTGACACTATTTCCTATTAAAAATTTACCTTGGTTCTTGCTAGCAGAGGGATCTCTGCAACATGCACCACTGCAAAATGTAAATATGTCCTTAAGTATGTGTGTATGTACATCAATTTTTAGTCTATAATACCAATTGCAAATATTAGTATGCATAGTTGTGATGTCTGTGTTTACAAGCTATAAAGAGGCTTAAGTGTTTATCCCCTTTATACACAGAGATATACTGGACATGTTCAGACAACATGGAAACCTTACTCTGGCCCCTATATTCATACTCCTCATGGTACAGGATGCACATTATTTTTTCTGCAGAACCTTCTCTTACTTAGAGCATTGTAGAGATCTTCCTGGTAAAATTGTCTTTAAGATTTTCCTGCTTTGTTGTTTATTTGTTTGTTTGTTGTAGAACTTAAATTTGAAGAGACTGAATGAGGGAAACGCTGAAAAGAGCAAGGACAGTATTATCAAGGTGCTTGAGTGACATAAAGTTCATTTGTGGTGCTAGTTAAAACATTTATATCAAATTTTAATCGTGGTTTTTAACTGTGCATTCTTCATTTTCTGGACAATCAGCTTGAAACACTGAGACTGAATATGCAGAAGTGCTGAGCATTCAGTTACTGCGAAACCAATGGGAGCCATACTCTGAACATATAGCATTGTATGTAATGCCAAATACTCTGAAAAAAAGCCAGATCCCAAGTTGTCTTCAAGTGGATATGTCAAGAGGAAGAAAAAGGACACTGGAGGAAGAAGAGGAAGAGAAAAATGCAGAATAGCATTGATCGCAGGTAGATCTGAAGCAAAGAAACAGTAATGATACAGATGGCAGAAGCAGCCAGTCATAAGAAGGGTTATTCTGCATGCAAAAATCCTGGGAATGTGTGCCGGTTTTGGCTGGGACAGAGTTAATTTTCTTCACAGTAACTAGTATGGGGCTGTGTTTTGGATTTGTGCTGAAAACAGTGTTGATAACACAGGGATGTTTTCG
>NW_009200454.1:20899-29279 GCF_000690835.1 Fulmarus glacialis
CTTTATCGCAACCCACGAGTTTTCTCACTTTTCCCCTTCCGATTCTCTCCCCCATCCGACCGGGGGGGGAGTGAGTGAGCGGCTGGGTGGGGCTGAGTTGCTGGCTGGGGTTAAACCACGACAGAATGACAACCTGAAATTTGGCAGTGGAGTTGCGGAAAAGGTGTGAAGGAAGGCATGGGCTAAAACAATGCTGTTCAACCTCTGAATGTTTTATTACAGGAAAACTTCTCATACTAGTGCAGGGTTACTCTGGGAACTTGTGGTAATTCACATTATTGTGCTAATACTAATACTATTGTCCACTTGACCCAGTCCACACCAGTCATGACTTTTCAGATCTTTCCCAGGAAAAGGAACTTAATATAAGAGCATGGGTGTATTTGACATGCAATACTTACAAAATGCAGTCTCTCTACTAACTTTGGGTAGGTGGAATGTCCTAATACAGGACTCTGAGATGTTCTCTGTGACTGAATTTCTTCCCAACGGAAAACTGTTAAATAAAATCAGAGATACTATACTCAATGTATTTTACTTCCTAGTCATATTGGTGTCAAACTAGTCAAACTAGCCTCTTACGTTGCAGCTAGACAGCTTTCAATGCCTTATTTAACTTGTTATGCTTTGCTTGGGCTCTTCTAAATGACACTGAAACCTTTGAAATGAACAGATAATAGGAATAAAACCAGAAATAGATCCTAATCATATTTCACATGACATGTTTTACAGTAAAGCATAGAGGCTGCAATGAAGATCACAGCATGACGTATTTGGTCCTTTAGAGTGTACACACTAAAAGACAGCAGGAGAACTACTCATGTTAATGAAACAAGGTTTCAAATCTCAGGTATTAATGTGATTTGATTTTCAATCAATGAGTTTTATCTAAGCATTTGGAAGTAAAGGAATGGATCAATGGCACCATGTTTGACTAAGATCTAGTAAAAGACAAAAAAGGAGTTGTATTCCTATTTTAGTCTTTAACTATAGTTGTACTTTAGATAGACTATACTGTATCATACTATAAAATACCTACTGCAACTGTTTGAAAAATAGTCATCTTCACATAATTAAGAGAACACCTATAATGTTAATGACAGCTTTTGAGTAGAAACTGATCAGTTGCTTCACTTTTCCATAGAAACTTTCAGGTAAAAAACCATGGGTTTGAATTTGCACAGATCAAAAATTAAGGACAATCAGAATGGTACTTCAGCTGAATGCAAAGTCTAATGTCCCGGCACCAATTCTGGAGCTTAAACTCAGCCTCAGAAGTGTGCAAATGACCAGCCAGAGAAAAGCCCAGCAGACAGATCTTTCTTAACTTGCATTTTAGCGCTTGCACAGAGGAAGTGTCATAGTTTCTATCAGTTACAAATGTTTTTGTCCTTCCCTCAAAATGAAGCTACTCCAATATAGCACTAGGTGGACTAGACACCTTCTGCATGTCTCTGTCAGTCTGTAGTTCTAGCTCTTAAAAATATAAATGGAGAAACTGATTTCAATCATTACTGCACCCGAAAGTTAACCAAATTTGCTATGACATTTTATCTGCATTCTACAGAGAGGATGTATGAAAATAAGATATGACGGTCTCATTTTTGTTTATGAAGAAACAGATTCAGAAGTCACGAGTAAGATGCATGAATAACATCATCACCATGGAGCATTTGATCATGTAGGATTAAAAAGAATGGATCTGAAAATGCTAACAACTCTTCTACTGAAAAGTTTCATTCAATTTAATATTGCAGATGCAGAGAGTAGGAATACGATCCCGTGAAAAAGAAAGAGAAGCTATGGAAAGAAGTGTCAGGGTTTTCAGACCAAATGCAATGTCAGAATCTTTTATATTTTCTGTTAAAAAAAAAAGCGTATATAAATAAGTTTTTCTAATATATTAATACTTCTGCTTATGCAGTCAACTGTACACTGATTTGATCATAAAAAGTTTCACAAATCTGGACATGTTACTCCAAACCAATCTTAAAAAAATACTCTCCCATGTCACCTGTGTAGATCTACTGAGTGAATGGAGGTGAAATACAACTTGAAGAGGAATTATTTCTTTGAATAATTAGTAATACTGCTAAATCAATTTATCAGAAATATTTGGAAATTATTTTTGCAAGTCTCATATATTTTGACACATTTTATTATAATTTCTGAAAAGAATCAGCACAAGATAATGGAAGTTCACATGGCAAGAGGATTAGTCAATGAAGTAACCACTTAGGAGCGTAAGGATAATGTGATCCATGACATATAAGAGATTTGAAACTGTCAGCCAAAAATGCAGATATAGGGAACCACTTTTGATGGTGCCTTAAAGCTCAAAGGGGTTAAATTTAACTGTAAACCAGTTTCAGCCTAATTTGTGTTGGCCATACAAAGGGAATCATCAGTAGTGACCAAACTGGGATCTCTGAGAGGTCAAAGTACTTCTCTGAACATACAGGAAATGTTAACCTGTGTATATGAAACAACAGCATAGCAACTGTTGATATTAATTGATTTTTCAGTGGTAAGCAATGTAATGATTCATAAAGCATATTTTTCTTCTCACCAACAGAATCACTTAATAAGCTCATGTGTGTTCCCCAGTTGAGTTTACCATACTATTTTATAATTACTTTAATTACACACCAGTTATATCTGTTGAAATTTTTCTTTTTTAGATCTTCATCCCGGAACTTTGATAATAACTCTTAGAGGCGATAACATTTCCCTTAAATTTTCACTGCATGTATTTCTGTATATACAAGTATCTTGTAGTCATCTTCTTTTCCTCATTTAAATAATACTAAGGTAAATGCTACAGACTTACATGTCAATGACGTTGCCAGAAGTATAACTCATGACTGTAATCAACCAATTCTTTCCCTCAACGCTTCCAATTTTATTTAGTTATGCCACTTTTATTTAAATATTAATAACCAGTTGTACTTTTAAAATGTTCAGGAAAGACAGCATCTTTTCTTGCTTCTGTTTACTGCTTAGGGAAAAAAATGTGCTTTTTATTTCTCTCTTAATGTTGAAGTTACTTCCTCAAATATAACTGCTCCAACAGAGAGAATATATATTTTTTTTCAGAAAAAATCATAGAAAATCGTGTTTGAAGGAATCTCAGATGGCCATTTAGTCTATTCCCCTGCCCCAGGACACTATCAACAGCACTTACACCATTCTCAGGTAGGTGTTTTTCTAACCTGTTCTTAAAAACCACCAGTGATGGAAATTCAACAGTCTTCTTGGGCGACCTATATAAATACTTCACCATCCTTGCAAAAAGAAATTTTCTCCCCAATGTCCAACCTAAATTTCATTCCCAGTTTACTTACGTCTTGTCCTCTTCCCAGAGAATACGGAGACCATCCCATTACCTTCTTCTTTGCAGGAACTGTTTGATCCCATGTGGGATTATGGGATCCAACCTCCTACTGAAAGACTGTGTTTCTCTACACCCGAGGGTAAAACACCATAAAAGGTTGATTCACCAAAGTCATATAGCTGTAAATAAATATATTAACATATTCACAAAACATTGTTCACTCTTTCATTGTTCCCAAGATAAGGAACATTCCAAAGGACATTCTTGCAAATCAGTCTTTTTGTGTCTCTAGGAACTGCAATCACCAAGTAAATCTATATTTTTTTATTGTAGGTAGAATCAATCTATTTTGTTATGGTGAAATCATGTTTACTCAGAAGGGAAACAGCTGAAGTAGCACTAAAACTGCCCATGTGAGACGAAGAATCCCTCAAGGAAAGGTCCGTATTACTGACTCTCCAATGCTGAAGGATTTTCACTGTGTAGTCCCTGTGTTGTGCCTGGCCTGTGGATAAATGCTGACCTTAGACGGTGTTTGATTTCTCCATTTTCACAGGCAAAATAGCTACTTAGACAGTGCAAACTCATTAAAAAAATCTGTGTCAGACAGAACTTCCTGAGGTTTTTTGAGAAGTTAAGTTGCCATCATTTACCATAAGGAGGAAAATAAAAAAAAGGGAAGTAATTCATTCCAAGCTCCTGCTCAAAAATCACGCAGAAGTCCCTTAAATTGTATTTATCCCATAATACATAACAATTTGGGAAGACTAAGACTGAGCAAAAATTCTTTCTGCTCACTTCTTGACATTTCATCAAAAAGACCTGCTCCTCCTAGAGTGCAAATACCTGAGGGAAGGTCAGAGCATCCTCTATTTACCTGTGCACCTGCAAAGGAAAACTAAAATGTCTGAAGCCCCACCTTTTAAGAACCTTGTGAAACAATCTGGGAACTGAGCCAAAACCTACTCTCTCACTATATAAGACTCGGGAGCAAACAGGTATTTCCTCAGAGGCAGGTTGTTCGGTAGTTTCTACCGGACTTCCAAAAGATGGGCACAGGTGGTGGGACGCGAATACCACTATGGATATCAATACTAGCACTTGCCTTCATACAGATCAAAGGTAGGAAGATTCACTTGCTTGGCATTTTTACTGTTTTAAAGAATTTATAACTTGTTTCAGACTTTGAACGTTTTTTCCTTGGCTTTGTGAAGCTAATGAACCTGTTAACTTTATGCAAGATTTTATTTTCTGTTACAAATACTTTCCTTCCTAAGAAGAAGAAATTAACTGCCTTGAAAATTCGTATTGTAGTCCATGCTTTATTCCTATTTTCTCCAGTCAAGGTCTGGAATAGCGCCATGAATTCAGTGGAACTCACTCAGAACTCACATTTCTAACAAACTGCCTCAAGATTCGCATTTAGTTTTTGATGTCCACTTCAAGGTGGTACAGCATTTCTAAATGCACAAACCGAAAGGTGCAAAAGTGGCTTTAGGAAGGAAGAAATCAGTGGAGTCTGTCTGCATGCATTATTAAAGATTTTGTTTATCAGCTGATGATACCGTGTTGAAAAAAGGAGGGATTTTGCTTGAAAAACATTGGACAACAGATTTTAAAAGTTCATCTATTCTTGCACATGAGGTTGCATAAAAGCTTAGAGCAGAGGGTTGGTTTTTGAAGGGATGAAAACAAATGGAGTTGCCTTAAATATTCTAAAAGGGCACTTAATACTCACAGACGAGTGGAAATCTTTTTTACATATACTTCACCTGTTAATTTCCCTTAAAGATTGAGGTAACAACAACATTAGTTTTTAGTGCATTTTGATCTCAGATGTAGATCCTATTGTATTATTTTACTTTTTCCTACTTCCAGGTAATTCCACACTAACGTATGTTAAAAAGCAGTAGTGTCAAAGAACAGTCCATCAAAATTACCACACCGTGCAATGCAAACGGGAATCTGCGAGGCATATGACACGAGGCAGAGGGTTGGAGCCATACAGTGCATGGAGAGAGAAGCAAAAAGCTCTCTGAGGCTAGGCAGTGGAGAAGAGGAGCCCAGAAGCACTGAATGGTTCATAGCTTAAGAACGGGCACAACGTGTCCTTCCAACACCAGCAGCAGACCCCCAGCTGGTGCAAAAAGGGACTTAGGGAGCTCCCTGCAGCTCTGATTTCGGCATTAGCCCCTCTAGCGGTGCTACCTCCTGACTGCCCTTGCTGTGGGATGCAGCGGAGGGTGAGCCTGCCTTTTCGGTTTTCTCCAGCAGGCACAGCCTCCCCTGCAACCCGCCCTCTGATGAACCCTCGCTAAGCGGTGCATTAAAAGCCCCTCTGGTTCCTGCAGATTTTGGCTGTATTCCTATTCTGATGTTGCAGTGGAATGGAATGAAAAATGGTTTCTTCCCTGGAAACAAAAAGTTTTGCTTTGGGGCATAATCAACAGTCACAACTGTATCTATTGGAAAGACCTATTTCTTTCTGTATGGCTTGTGCGTTTATTTTCCTTCTGTTGCTTATTACAAAAAGTGCTTGAAACTGCAAAATACAGAGTAACTTTGGCTTTCAGTAAGAGAGGACAGAGATCAGTCCTCTAACTCTAAAATGAATTCTTCCTGTAAAAGGGACCTATTTTTAAAGCCCTCTGGCTAGACAGAGGGTTTTACTGATGCTTAAAGCACACAGTGATCATAAAAACTAAGAAAACGAAGTCCTTTATCTGAAAAGCTTGTAAGGGCATTCAGGGGTACTGTGACAATAACAGAATAAGCATCTGCTCAGATTATCACAGGCATGTTTTTGATGGTTTCTCTGCAGTAATTTATTAGGAAAAAAAAAAAAAAAAAGCTGAAGGAGTGGTATATGGCCATCATGGTTGCATGTAGCACAGGTCCTGATGCAAATCTGACCTCCTGTATATGAACATAGCTTTGCTGATTTTTGATATACTGACTGTTGCATATTTAAACAGATATAATTGAGAAATAATGAGGGAACTCAAAAAATTAGACATTAACATTTTCCTCCTCCACTCTTCTTGATGCAGTTCAAGCCCAGGACGATGAACAACAAACAAAATCAAACTACATTTCTCCATCCATCCTGCAGCGACAAAAAAGTAAGTATTTTTATGCTGACCTATTTCTAAGATTTTGTCCCAAATTAAATTAATAAATAATAAGGTCACTACAATTTTCTTATTCCTAGCTAGAACATACTTTCCCTTCCCCCACTCCCTCTCCGCCCCCCACAAAAAAACAGAAATCCTCTGTACAATATATCCAATTCCCAGCTAATCTCTGACTTCTTTAAACTGGAGAACTTCCTCTGAGATCTGGCCCAGTGGATCTGGTCTACTGATATGATACAGTTATCTAATCTTTAACTTCATGAAAGGTACATACCTTCTATCTAAAAGTGTATTTTCAGAAGAGGTGTGTGTATACATACGTATATCTCCAAGGTACTTGATAGTAGGTAATAAAAGATACATTTTTTATGCTGTGTCAAGATGACGGCATCACTCACTGTGAGAATAAGAAAACTGTAACTACCTTAAACATTACAATAATTAAGCACTACAAGATCATGCATGACACATGACTGTTCAGAGCAAACAACATAACCGTACAGAGCAAAATAAGGGTGGAAGGATACAATGCTGACTGGCATATTAGTGAAGACAGGCTGAAATAATTAATTATTAAGCCTGTCTTGCAATCTGCAATTTGTGAGGTCAATAGCTGGCAATTAAAATAGTGATAAACCCAAACTGGAAGTGTACCATAAATTATTTAATAATAGGGAGTGCATTTAATTATTGGAACAGATTGTCAAGGAAGGTATAATGTGTGTTTTCCCTTAAAATCCTTACATCAAGACTAAATGAGATTGTCTTTCTAAAACACATACTTGTCTTAGTGATATTTTTTGTCTAAATGCAGAAGTCAATGGCTGATATAGCACGACCTACAGTTTGGAAGTCATCAAATTCTATGATTTTGATATTTTCAAAGGAGAAACTGCATAAATCCCTCAGACTCTCATGTTAAGAAAATCACATTGCAGGTTTTCCAAGTATTCTATCCCTTTCATGGCTGGATCCAAAGAGAAAACATTGGATTTGCAAATGGAAAATTTAGGGCTGGATCCTACCAATAGAAGTCTTTGCACGAAAAGCACATGATAAAAGTTTCACGGAATTAAAAAAATCTGCTTAGAGCTGGTTGTGCAAAAGTTCATGTCTCAGCACAAAGAAAGATATGAACTTCAGAAGAAAAGCAGCTCCTGCTTCTCATCCTCAGCTTCTAATATTCTTCAGTAATTTTCTGCTTCTAAGTGTACTGAGAGGCAAAGGTTCAGACATAGACATTAGCACTGCTTTTTCTGCATCGCTGTTACAGCACTGTGCTCTAAAGATCAGATTGCTGCTTTTGAGTTCAGAACGTCAGGGCCAGCATCAGATGGGAGGCTTGAACAAATAATGGAAGAAAGTACTACAACCAAAGAGCGTGGTCTTCGGGATTTGGCTCTTAGTGAACTATATAGAAAGACAGAACACAAAGCACTGCGTAAAAACCACCAATAAAACCTTATAGAAACTTCCCCCTAGAGTGTAACTAATAGTAGGAAATGTTAAACACTAAAGAGACTAGGCAGTCTCCGTCTATTTTTCGGGACTTCTAATAAGATTAAACTTGATGGGTTTTTCCCCCTTAGATTTTCCACCAGCTTCGAAATCCCAAGAAGTGACAATCATTCCACCTTTTCAAAACGCACTGAAAGTAAAGGGTAAGTTAAACAAATGTAATGGCTCAGATATCTCTGTTCTTGTTGATCACACAGGTAGAGCATGGAGTTACTGAAGAGATTAATAAATTGTGTAAGATCCTTCAGCTTCATAAAATAAAAAATGAACAAGAAAAGTAGTCAGTACATCAGGATAATCTAAATGTGACCCAGTACCCAGTCTGCATTTTGTTAATATGATGCAGCTGTAAAAAAAAAGATGATTTTAAAATAAATTATATTTTTATATATAT
>NW_009200455.1:0-2774 GCF_000690835.1 Fulmarus glacialis
GCTGGCTCAAGAGGCCAGGGCCGTGGTGTCCAGGCGGAAAGATGGAGAGGAGCAGGGACCAAGCTGGGGAAGAAACTGCAGCATGGACGGTGGCCATGAGAGGAAGCAAGCAGAGAAGAGCCTGAACAAAGGCAAATGCAAACCAAAGGTGGTTGAGGCAGGAGGAAAGGAAAATTGTAATTAATACAATGAAAGCACCTTAGTCTCTAAAAAACACCCTGGGATCAGCTTCAGCTTCTGCTGCGGGCCGGTTGCCTGCCCCGCAGCGCAGTGAAACAGCACTCGGGAGCAACGGAGGTGCTCGTAGGGGAGCGGTGGGGAGAGCCGTGTGAGCGCAAGAGGTGTGGGAAGGGATGCCGGTGCAGCCAGGGAAAGTGAATCACTCTGCCAGGTTGAACTGGTGCTAAGAGGAAAAAATACGAGTGGCCATGGGTGGGGAGCAAACGTCCTGTCAAACTTTCCGGAGAGGTTCCCATGCTGTGCGGGGAAGGGCTGGGAGGGGAGAGGGGACGTGCTGCCGCTCCCAGCGTTAATTATTACCTGGCAGGTTGGGGTGGAAGGGGCTGGTGGAGGCCATCCACGTTGCATTCAGTTTGCTTTCCTGGAGTTTGTAATGCCTCCCATCGGAGGACATCCAGCTCTGCTTTAAATTCCTGCTTGTGGGTACTTCCCAGGTATGCCCAGATGAAAAAAAACACCTAAACTTTTGCTAGCAAGTAGTGGAGGGAACGAAGCTCACCAGAGCCGCAGTGCAGGCTGCTGACTTTAGGCACTAGATGTGGCAGACTTGGAGCTGTAGGTGTGCGGGAAGAGGAGGGACGCATGTCAGGGTGCTGAGAGACTGCAGCTTCAGCAACAAAGTTGAGTACTTCAGGCCACGGTGTAACATAGAGAGAGCTGCAGTCCTAGCACCCCTGCAGGGTGTGCGCTCAGTTCATCCGTCCTGGGCATCCCCCGCTGATAACCCGCTTTCCTTCACTGGGGATTGACACCTGCATCTTATGTGGATGCTGCGTGCAAGCTCTTGGGCTCATGGCGGCCCACCTTTCACACCAGCAAAGCCTGGTCTCATCTACATCCCTCGTCCCGGCTTCCCATGAACCTGGGGGAACGGTTCACAGCTCAGGACCACAGAGTTTGTAAATACAGATAACCACACTGATGGACCATGACCCAAACTTACAGACCCGCTTGCCCCAAACCATCAAAGCAGCGTTCAGTACCGTCAGCAAAGCTGCCTTCCCATGCTGTGAATGCACTTGTCTCCAAAAAGCTTAGAGCAGCAGAAAAGACTTCTGTTCCCTAAGCCAGCGTAGTAGAGCTGTGTATTTTTTTAATGCTAAATTAAAATAAACAGTGCTGCACTCAACAGTCTGCCTGGCTGTATTGTGGGGACAGTTCCTGTAATTCTGTGTGCCCTTGGGGTATCTTACCTAGGTAGTCAAGAGTCTTCAGAGGAAAGCTGTTGAGAGGAATGCGAAACATTAATTGCCAAAGAGCAGCCTTGTTCAGACACTCTGCCCTGGCTTGCCTGTGTGACAGGCGGAAACCTCCCCAAAAGGAATGGGTCCCTTCATTAATAGCTGACCTCTAAGTTGTTGTTGCTCAGCACTTTGTGCTGCCACAAGAGACGGGATTGTCCAGCAGGTAGGGCAAATCCTTATTTTACAAAGGAAACTAAAAATCATTTGAAGGAAAGATGTTTGGGAGAAACCTGTGCTTCCCTGCTCAGCTGGACACGGGGCTGTCCCACTGTGACTGCTGCAGAACAACTGATGATAGTCCCTTTGCTTCTCTTTAATCACCCGGCTGCAGGGAGGTGCAGAAAGCCGTGAACACCGCCCAGGGGCTCTTCCAGAGGTGGACGGAGCTCTTGCAAGATCCCTCCATCGCCACAAGAGAAGAAATCGACTGGACCACTAATGAGCTCAGGAATAACCTGCGGAGCATTGAGTGGGACCTGGAAGACTTGGATGAAACAATTAATATCCTTTCTGTGGTCCTTTGGAGGTGGGGGCATGTGGTTCCCGAGTTCTAGTAAATAGCCAAATACCAGTACTTGCCAGTAGTTACTTCTTGCAGAAATCAGGACTATTTGGGATTGAATTTTGCATTTACATCGGCTTTTCTCAAACTGCAAATGAGAAATTAAGGAAATGTGTTCAGCAAAAGGATTTTCCTTTTGCCTTTTTGTTTTCCTTTTGACAAGGTATATTCTAAGATGCTTTGTTCCAGAAAGCCTATTGTGTTGTATGAATTTGGATTTCTGTGTAGTCAGTCATACTCTAGGCTGACTTCCAGAAATATTCCTTTTCCCTTGTGTTCATCTGAACACTCCTGAAAGCGCTGCACAGCAGCAGAGAACCAAAAAAATGCAAGAGAGAAACCTCATGCTGGTGCGTGTACTGCACAGTACGTTCCTGCCATGCCTATTTTTCCCTCCAGTGTTTTGTACTTTGCTAATCAAATTTTGGGAAAAGGCACGGTGCAATGGCCGCTTGGCCGATCCCCGGTGCGGCACGCTTGGGGTTTGTGTTTCTGTGTGCATACCCCAAACTGCTAACGGGACTCCTTGACTCACTGCCTACGCATTGTTGAGGCAAACCCGCGGAAATTCAACCTCGATGCGACAGAGCTGGGTATCAGGAAAGCCTTCATCACGAGCACGCGGCAGGTGGTCAGGGTAAGGAACGTGGGCTTGGGGTGGGAGCGTGGGGAAGGCAGGGGGAGTGATCGGGTCGTTGAAAAGAAAGCTTGTGGCCATTTCCCTGCTG
>NW_009200455.1:2805-11924 GCF_000690835.1 Fulmarus glacialis
CTGCTGAACTGGAGAGCAGAGAATAAACCTGCTACCTGCGCTCTCTCAGGCTTCCTCCTCTTCCCCGTGCGCTCCCTCCTGGGGCTATCCAGATGGGTTTGGGGCCGCGGGGGTGCAGGTGCCCCATGGCATACCCTCCTTTTCTGCTGCTGCCCCTTTAAGTCATCACATCTTTCTTGCAACAGCAAGCCTGGGAACCTGTAGTAACTGGGGAGGAAGAGTAAAGACCCCGCTGCGATACAGGGGAGGCTGGAGCCTCCCTTCAGAGTTGAAGGAAAGTGTGACTGTCCTGTGCTTTTGTAGCGCTGCTTTTCAAAAACAGAGTCCACTTTGAACACTGACAGATGGTTAAAGCCTAGCGTTATTGACGTGGTGACTTGAACTTCCTACCACTACAAAATAGTCCAAACAGCCACTAGATTTATTTTTAACTCGAGGAAGATTTTTTTTTTTTTAGTTTAAACTTACACTTCAGAAGCAAAAGGAGGATTTTAACAACTTGGTGGTAATAAATAGAGAAGAAACATCTTCTCAAAAGCTTCACTGCCTGGTAACAAGCTGCTAGTTAGGAAGTTTTCTCCCTATTAATAGCTACACTGAGCGTAGCTTAGTTTCTGCTGCCCCTCGTGACTCTGATGTTCCTGCTTCACGAAATGCATTGCTGTGGCTGGCAGCAAGCTTGTTACCCTACCTGCAGTCCTGTGGTCTGGATGCAGCTCCTAAGGTTTGCTGCCTGGGAACCGATCCCGAAACCGCACTGGCCCCAGGTAGCAGGCATGTGCTCGCTGCCTTGCCCTCGGTGTAGTCCACCCCTGAACGGGCAGGATCAGGCAAGCCCGCTCTATGGTCCTCTTTTCCTGGCTGAAAACTGCTGGCTAATGGGTTTTGGAGAAGCGTCTCTTACTGTTAAATGAAATTCGTTAGTGGCATTATGCAGCTGACTTCCAGTTTCCATGAGGAAATTTGTGATGCACAGCAGCATGTGCATTAGCCGGTGAGAAGTAACCGAGTGGGATCTGGTGCTCTTAGGTGATGTGTTACACGTCTCTGAACAGTAAACCATACCTAAATGTTCTGGTGACATCAGAAATGTGCTGGTGGATCAACCTCTGCTGGATCGTATTGACTACTTGCTAATCTACCCTATAAAAACTAGACTACTTTACGTTGTGATGGGGAGCCTTCTGTGGCTAGTGATCTTCTACAGGAACTCAACAGCAAAACTTAATTGATAAAGAGAAAGTGTAGTCAGAGAGGGTGGCCACAGGACAGGAAATCTATCTCATCCTATGCAATATAAAACCAGATGCAACTGGGAATAAAGTGCAGGGGGTTACAGGCTTCCAAGACCTTGAAGAACATGACTCTTCCTTACAGTCTATCAATGGGAACATTAGTTTAATATTATACAAATCGAAGTGTTTCTGGTTGTAGTGGAGCAAAATGAGTAGTAAATAAGGAATATTTTCAAAATATCCCATTGCCGTTGATTCTAGTATTAATAAAACTATGATATACGATGAAGCTTTCTACAATATCCTTCCAGACTCTTCAAAACTGTACATTTGCAAAGAAAATCTCCCTTCCCTCACTCCCCCTAAAGAAGCCTCACTGGCTGTAGACGGCCCTGTAGCACCCTGAAACTGCCTGTCACCTCAAATCCAATGCTCACATACTTCTTCTTTCGTTGAACAAACAGGAAATGAAGGATCAGATGTCAAACTCCTCCATGCAAGCACTGGCTGAAAGAAAAAACAGACAGGTGAGAACCAGAAACGGGCAAGTTAAGTGAATGCAGTGGCTGTTTGGTACTTTAAGGAGTGAGGAGGACTTATCAGCTCTAGCAGCTGTTGTCTTAAGGTATGTGTTAGGTGATACTTTCATTTTCACTTACTCCGAGGCCCCACATCCTAAGGTAGAGTGTATAGCGTTGATCAAAACTGCGTAAAAGTTGTAATTACAATCTATATCCTGTCTGTAGTTCATCCCCTTAAAAATCTTTGTTCTGGGAAGGGGCTTGCATGCTGCAGCAAAGCTGTGTGTTTGAACCGTGTCTGTTTTGCTGACCTGAGAGAGCTGGTTCTCACAGGCCTGTTGCTGCCACCCTCTTCCAAGCCTGTCTCTCAAAGCAATAAGTCAGCACTCGCCATCTGTCTCTGTCTTCAGATCTGGTTGTGTACAACTGTCAGTGTTGCATCATAGCGCGGAAAGGGGAATCTCCCTTCTCCTCGGGGGGAACAGGCTCAGAATCCATGTCAGTGAATGTAATCCTGCGCTCTGCTGTATTTAGGAGCCAAGATGCTGCAATATCCTTTCACACAGCTGCCTCGTAATAGTTAGCCATGTAAGAAGATGGAAGAAGCTCAAGGAGTCTCAGGTTGTCTGCACTTGTAATCTAAGGAATAGAAATAGATGCGGCTTGTGCTCCTCCCCAGCTGACGGGGAGGCTGTAAGGAGATCTCAGAGCCGACTTCCAGAGCTGCCTCAGTAAAAGTTGGTGTGCACTTCATACAATTAACTCATCTGGCTGCATCAGTCTTACCACTTGTGGCAAAAATGACAAACTGCAACAAGCGACTGAGAAGCACAGAGCTGATTCCTGAGCTTGTTATGGGGTTAATTGATGGGCTTGGCAAACACTTGAAGAAGCAAAGTCCCTTACACCCTTGCTCAAACAAGCCTGTAGCTGTCTCTGCGTTTTGCTGCTTTCCTTTGTGCGAAGTTCCTGCTAGCTGCAGGAGACCATATGGCCCAGCTTGCGCCATGACATCTGGTCAGGAAAACTGACTTCCCCTTGCCGTCTTCCTCTCCTTTCCCCAGCCCCTCGCTTTCCCTCCAGACCGCGAGGCTTGGGCTGGGCTGGGCTGCAGCGGTTTTTCCAGCGTGCCTCTGTGTCTGAGAGGCTGGCTGGTGGCAACCTGACCTTCACAAGCTAAGGCTGGCAAACAGAGGCCTTTCTGTTGAAGCTGCAGCAAAACTAGCGCACCGCATCAAATAAGTGGTAGCTGCGCTTGCCCCGAACTGGAAAGAACCACGAGCTTGCTCAGTGTCTCGGGGGCAGACAAAGCCAGATGTCCTGCTGGCTTCCTGCGCAGTCAATCTGTCCGCTTTCCTTGTCCCTCCTTGAACCTTGTAAGGCAGATGAACCGTAGAGACCGTCTCTACTGCCGGAGCAGCCTGGTCATTGTCTTGCTGTTCTTCACAAATACTCAGTTGTCCCCTCCTGCCCACGAGCAGAAGCTGCGGGACGATCTCGTTATGAGTCGGCCTTGCCTCCATGCTGGCGGGCAGAGCTCCCTAACCCATTCATAGTGCTGCAGGGTGCAGCTCCTCACCTGCAGGCCATGTTCATTCTCCAGCATCTGTTGGTCGTGTTATACCCCTTCCAGGGACCAGACTTACTCAGCTGGAAAGTCACATCTCTGCTGGCTTTGCATGAGCTTCTGTCTTCGGGTTGTAGAGCAGGTAGCAAGTGTAATCTTGTATGCTGGCAACTGAACAGTATGCCGGAGGAACAGGTAGCCTGAATCAAAGAACATGAGCATATAACACTGCTGTGGTTATATATCGCACTGTTTTACTGTTAGCTCAACTGGTTAAGTACTTTATCCAGACCATCTTAAGCCCCTGTCATTAGTAGCAGAGTGTTCAGTTCGAGCTATACATCTGTTAACACAATATATATCCGGATACTTTTCAGCTTACATGTCCTAGCACACAGTGCTGCCTCTTGAGCAGATCTTTGCTAGTCCTTTGTGCAGTGCAGACCTCCTGCTTCCACAGTCTGTCGGTCGTACTCCAGAGCTGTATCTGCAATATCAGGCTGCAGAGACTTCCCAGGCTGGCATTTTGGCATTGTGTTGTTTTAGTTCGTGACAGCACTCTGGCTGAGTAGCAATAGAGCGGGAGGAAAAGGATGCTGTATGCGTGTGTACAGGAGTATTGCCTCGTCCGTCTTCCCAGTACACCCTGTAGGTGGGCTGCGAGCAGACACAAGGGTGTTGCTAAGGGCTCTCTGCATCTGTTTAGGCGCTCCTGGGAGAAAGTGGGAGTCAGAGTTGGAGCTCTGGACCTGACAAATACAGCCATCTGGACCGGGAGCTGCAATTAGCAAATTCACACTTCATCGAGGAGCAGCAAGCTCAACAACAGGTAAGGCAGCTGGCACCAGCGGACTAAATAGCTTTGCTTGCCAAATGGGTGCCAGGGGGATGAGGTACGGGCTGCGAGAGCCAAAAAAAATCCAGTCCTTGGCTGGTCTGGATCCAGCCCTGACAGCCCTGCCCTTCATTTGCAGCATATACCTGTGCACGTGTTCCCTGTACAGCGCAGCTTTGGATGCATCTTGGAGCTGAGATTTTAACCATTGAGGTTTGGGTCTTCTGCTCTGTACAGAAGGCAAACAACATGATCTGGAAGCTGTAGCATGCTAAGCTTTAATACTATGAGGATTGCTGAAATCCTTGGAAGAGTAGAAAAGTTGCAAACAGAAGAGAGGCTGTTTTTCTTACGCAGCTTCCCCTGGTTAAAAAATGAGCTGATGTTTGCTGTTGTTTGTGTGCATCTTCATCAGAACAGGCTAGGAGCAGAAGCACGTGCCTGCTTCCTTTTCCTGCCTTTGTCAACATGAGATTCGTGAGAAAGCCTGTGCGAGGGCTTTGCGAGAACCCCGCCGCCGGGGGAGTTCGTCTGGAGAAGTTCCTGGGCAGCGCGCAGACCCGCGTGCAGCAGCCCACCCAAACACGGGCCTTTAAACAGGCAGCTTCTTGGAGGTGGCAAACTCTGCTAAAGCTCCTGACCCGTGACACCGCCCCGGCTTTCAGACAAGTTTTACCTAGTGACTCTAGGAAGATAAATAGATTCAGAAGTAGGTAACTAGGGTAAATCTAATCCTTAGCGTGACTGTGCCCTGAAAATGACTTAAAACATCAGCAGACCTATTCCTTTGGCACATTTGGAGCCAGGCTTGCTATTTTTAGCTGTAGAAGCTGCAACAGCCTTTTACTCACATTAACCCCTTGTTAGCTGCAGCATGTTCCAGGTTGCATTTCCCAGGCACAGCATCAGCGTGGCTCCCTGGTGCCCGCTGCTGTGGGCAGGGGGGCTTGTGGAGGTTTTGATGACCAACCCCTGTGGCTTTCAAGAGACGCCTTAGCAGTGGGTGCAGCAGGGAAGGGAGGGGGCATGGCTGAGCTGAGGCTGGATTTGCAGGGATGTCAGGACACTGCAGCCTGCTGTGCTGTGGGGATGCCATACCAGGGAGGCTTTCCTGCTGCTGTCACTTCTCTAGCATTTCTTAGGAATACGGTCCTCATTCCTGGTGGCTTAGGTCTGTGCCCAGGCCCCGTGGCTGATGTTGGCCGAGCAGCGAGTGTCTGTCCACTGGATCGGCTGGCTCTGACCCAGCTGCAGGAGGCAGCAGACCTGTAATTGCCCGTTTCCCTTCTCTTTGGCCCCAGTTGATTGTGGAGCAGCAAGATGAGCAGTTGGAGCTGGTCTCTGGCAGCATCGGGGTGCTGAAGAACATGTCCCAGCGCATTGGCGGGGAGCTGGAGGAGCAAGCAGTGTAAGTGTGAGACATGGTGCCAAAAACCTGGTATGGGGCTGGAGGTCCTCACATATGTATCTCCACCCCTGTTAGGGCCTTGAATTACTAGTCCCTCAGGCAGCCTTTCCTTTGGAGCCGGCCTTTGATTTTAGGCAGTGGAAAGTATTTCTTACTGCAGCCTGCAAGGATCCAACCGCAGATTCGTTCGTTTGAAAGCCTGCACCTAGGGCAGGCTTAGCTGCCGGTTTACTTTCCCTTCTTTCTCCTTCTTTTTAAACACCCCCCCTAAGGCAGTTACGCTCCTTGGCTTCAGGCAGCCAGCGGTGCCGAACAGATGAGGGAGGGAGGTGCTGTGTAATGGGGGAGACTGGGTGCTTTCCCGCTCCACAAGGTTTTGTGCTGCCCTGGATAACTGCTTGACCCAGGAGTTCTCAGCTCTGCCTTGCCGCTCCGAAACACGCAGCACAGAGCTGCTATTCATAGTTAAAGCTAAAAATATCCCTCACCCACGCAAAGGGTTAAAGGGTAGCTCACAAAGTAATTTGCATCCAGCCATTTACATATAAATTAGATTTCTTTCCCAGTGCAAGTCCTTTGCAAACAAGTGCATAAAGTTTCCAGTTATGCAGGCTAACAGCTACCACTTCCAGAGAGGCTTGAAGGGTTCATGCCTAAAAACTCTCCTCAGCTGATAGAGATTGGAGGGCTATGTCCCTTCTGAAGTGATTTCTTTGATGGAGAGGAGGAACTTTAAACCCACCTCCTGTACAAAGTCTTGCAGCGTGAGAGTCTTCTGCTCTCACAGAAGCAGATTAGTGTGGTGTGTCCGTTTCCAGATCATCACGTAAGCCACCAGTGCTTGCTAGACAGTAGCAGATAACTACTGCAATGGGTTTTTTACAACTCTTTCTTTTTCCCCACTGAATTAAGGTTTAACAAGTGCCCTAGAATGCCAGATGAAGAAAGCTGTCATTTGAAACATGTTAAGCTTTAAAGTCCCACTGGCTGGAGATGGTTGGATTGGTTCCTTGGTTCTGGACGTGCCTGTTTCTCTTCAAATGGGTTCTTGACATTGACAAAGCACGGCTTCAGGAAGACTTTCAGATTCATTACAGTCGCTGTGTGGAGGAAGTAGAGGGGTAACTTCCATGCAGAGCTTAAAAAGCACTTTGAAAGCAATTGCAAATTTCATTCCTACTTGATACGTGACTGGAACAAGATTTTAGCTTCAGCTGCAAGCCCTGAGAACAAGAAAAGAGATTTAAAGTCCAAGCTGGCACCTAGATCTATCTAACCAGTCTCTGCTAATCACAGATTATAAATGAGACTTTCCTCTTAAAAGGAGGAAAACCTTCACTCCTCACCTTGCAGGGGTGTGTAGGGCTCAGCCACGAACACACAGCGGGGACCAGTGTGACAGGAGTCCAAAATGACTTCCCACTTCCCACCAAAGCAGAGCTGCTGCTTCAGCAGGTTTTTCCCCCCCTCCCCTTGGGTACTTTCAGGAGACCGGGCCGCATTGCATTTCTCTGCCAAGGTGTTTTAATCGGTGTGTGTGAGCGCACTGAGAAATCCCAAAGGGATGTGCTGCTTGCTGACGAGTGCCGTGCTTCTCTGTCCCCAGGATGCTGGATGACTTCTCCCACGAGTTAGACAGCACTCAGTCGCGGCTTGATAACGTCATGAAGAAGCTTGCCAAAGTGTCTCACATGACGAGCGGTAGGTCCTGGGAAGTGGGATCCAGTCTTGGAAAGGGAGAGACAAGCCCTCGGATCTTCGAGCTGGGACACTACGTGCTCCCACCCACCGACAGCCATCCCAGACCCGAGCAGAGGGGAGGCAGCAGCTCTCGGTGCTTGAAAGAAGGGGAAGACTTCCAAGCCCTGCAGCTGCACTGCTTGGCAGCCTGTCCTTTGCCTTTGTTTTATTTACAGATGCCTTTCTATTTATGCTGCTACTGCCACGGTAGGAAAATCCCCTTCTAGATGGTAGGAAGGGAAGCTCTGCAGCCTCCTGCTCTGCTGCAGTTTCCCAGCCTGCCTGCAGAACAAAAGCTTTCAAGGTGCCATAAAACACTCGCCACCGTGTGTGGCTTCCCCCGCACCAAACGCTTGCCTGCGGCAAGCCCCTTCCCAAATCCCACCTGCCCTCGGGCTGCTGGCGCCTGCCGGCCCGCAGGCCTGTTGTCCATCAGATATATCTCTCAGCTGGCGGAGGAAAGAGGCGATTTCTGCGCCGGGGGAGGCTGAACCCACAAGAAAAGTCCTTATAAGGCTGTGCCTGAAGCCGGTGGGCTGGCGGGGTGCCGCGGGTAGAGCAAACAGGAAGCCCGGCGTGCCTGCCGGGAAGTCCCCCTGACGGCTTGCCGCTGCGAGCGCTGGCGGTGTGCCCGGTGGTCGCCTCCTCCGTTACCCCTGTCCCGTGGGCGCTCGGGTAGCTTGTGGAGGGAGCAGTGAGTTGGGAGGAGAAGTGTTTCTGCTCTGCAGGATTAGGCTCGCTGGGGGATTTACGAGGTTGTGGAAATAGGGCCCTAGAGAGACCAATTGGAGTGCTGACAGTGCACTTTGGGTCACCAGTAGCCCAGTGGCAGCACGACTGCTGGCACACTTTGCGTATCAACCCTTTCCTCTGGGAAGAACGCTTCGATCATTGCAGAGTGCTTCTGAGAGTTGTGAAAGAGCATTTCTGCTATCCCGGGCATCACATGTGCCGGGACTGACGAGGAGGGCTCTTCCCGGGGTAGCTGCTGTGCCCAGAAGTTGGGGGGTGGCAGCAGCCCTGTCCCTGCTGCTGCACCATCGTCTCGCAGGGGCTTTCTCTCTGCCATCGCAGACGTGGCCATGGACAGGTAGCAGCTCTCAGAGGCGATTCAGCGTTGAGCTTCTGCAGAGCATGCACGGGGCCAGCGAGGTGTAAAGATGTCCAGGGGAAGCCTCATTCCTGGCACTCTCCTAAGGGAGCTGCCACAAGCTCTTCCTGACAGAGCTCTTTCGGGCAGCTTTCACCAGACCCCTTCTTGTTCCTCTAGCAAACAGGTTACTCCACGAATGAGCAGCAACACAGAGCAGCTCTCTGCTTGTTCCTCCCGATTGCTTTTGAACCGGCTTATCAAATCTGTTTGAACTCGGTTGGGGAGAAGCCTCAAAATTCCCACAAATGTCCCCAAAAATGGATGTATTCTGGAGGAGAAATGCTGTCGGCCCGTGGGCTGCAGCAGGGCACGCTGCCAAAGGAGCTGCTGCTTTGGCTTTTTATGGCTTCTTTAGGCTTAAATTGGGCTCCTAGCAGTACAGCAAAGAAAAGCTCTCCCTCCGATTTTCCTTCCCTGTTGAAGCAGGAAGACTGACGCTTCCTTTTCATTCCAGATCGACGGCAGTGGTGTGCAATTATCGTCCTCTTCGTCATCTTGCTGGTGGTGCTCATCCTGTTTTTCGTCCTGTGATGGACTGAACTTCCTCAGACGCCCCCTCCCCACCCCCTTGCCCCTGTAGCACGGGGAAATGAAACTCTCACCATTTCCGTCCGCCCACAGAGATCCCCGGCAAGAAAACCCGAAGCCAGCTCTCACCAT
>NW_009200455.1:11959-13562 GCF_000690835.1 Fulmarus glacialis
TGCGGCGCGGCTCCGCCGGCGTCTCACCTGGCCCTGGGGAGAGGGGGTGGAGGACTGGAGCTGCCTCCTCCCCTGGTGCGGTGCGATCTGGACCTGGGCTCCAGGTCTGGACCTAGGCAGCTGCAGGGGGAACTTGACCCCTGTGCTTCCACCCCATGCAGGTAGGAGCCGGTTGCAGCCTGCGGTCGGATGCGGACACAGAGCAGCGAGCCCTGGGGAGGACGGGACGGAGGGGAGGAATTAATTAATTCACTGAGCATTACAAACCACATCACCAGCCCGTAGGTGCTTGCCAGCCAAAAGCATTATCGGGAGGAGCGGTGGTGTGAAACCCCATGCAGCCACAGCGAGGGAGGGGAGCCCTGGCCGAACTCCCCCTGCCCCACGCTGCCTTCCTCCCACGGGCCGGCTCCGTGCCACCGAGATACCACGGTGAGTCTGCAGCAGAGCATTCACATCCACCACCCCTTGGCAGAAGCTTACACGCAGGTGAGCCGTAGGGTGTAGCGTCCTGCCATCGGCCGGCCGGGCGTGATTAGAAACCCCAGAGTTTTAAACTTGGGTTGATGCACGCTGAAAGCTGGCAAACAACCGTTAGCCAGAGAGTGAGTTTCTTAAAGCTCTTAAAATTGCCTCCTTCGTTATACAAGCCTCTAAAGCTCATTGACTGATGCTTTCTTTGCCCTTGTGTAACTGAGTAACTGCTTCTGTTTAACAGCTGCTTCCCTTTGGCAAGTGATTTGTCAGGTCTAAAATAACTTATTTTTTTTAAGGAAAAAAAAACTTTAAAGATTTTTTTGATGACCGTACGAGCCATGTTCTCTCTGCGGGTGCATGGCACACGTTATCAGAGGAATGGGGCTCAATTATGTATTTTAAGTGCATATGAACTTGTAAATAGGATGTCTTAATTTTTCCCAACCGCTATTTTTTGGACACCTCCATTGTAAGCAACCAAAAGGCAGGAGATTAAAAGCTAGGTCATGTTTATGTATTACTTCCCCATCCTTTTGTTACCTTTAAGTTGTTTGTCACTGGAGTTGTCTCAGCAGCGTCGGATAGCCTAGTTGTCTCCCTCATACAGTGAGTTAGGAGTTAGCCAGGTGGTTGATACCAAAATGTGGTGAAGAAAGCTCACCCTGGCAGTGTCACTTGGGGAGAAGCGCAGACGGGGGTTTCGTGCTGCAAACATCGATTGCAGGATATGGGGTGACTCTTCAGGAGAACAAAAATGATAAAGTCTGCTCCCGTATTTAAGTTGCAAACACCAAAAGACTCGGGACAGGCTGGCTTATGCCTCCCATCTGGGTCTCAGATGGGGTTGGGGGAGGAAGTTAATTGGAGGAAGTTAATAACTTCTGCTCAAATTGCAAATCGCCCCCAAAAATCATCCGCCCCGAGCGGGAAGCTCGCCACCAGACGGCTTTACCTCCGGGATGCTTAGCCCGGACCGAACACTCCTCCCCACCGGGTTTGTGGCTCCCTTCAAGCGGCTGCGTGACCCCCCCGTCCCCCCGGCAGGCGCTGGGCGCTGACAGCCGGCGGCACTGTGCCTTCCGCAGCCGGGCACCGGGCGAGACCGAGCTGCCGTGCCACGCCTGGG
>NW_009200456.1:0-777 GCF_000690835.1 Fulmarus glacialis
ACCCAGGCGGCCCGGGTTCGACTCCCGGTATGGGAAGCTTCTTTTTTCGTGCCCAGAAGGGGGAAGCGCCGGCGCCGCCCCCCACCTCGCCCCCACCGTTTTCCGCAGAGTCCCCTCCTGACCCTCTCGGACCTCATTTTTGTACCTCTCCGGCCAAATTTCTCGATCCCGGGAGTCTCCTGAAGCTGTAGGAAGCACAATGCAAACCCCACCGCAGTTTAAAATGTTCAAGTAAATTGGACAACAGAGTACCTAACTAAGTAACACCGAGCTAATTGCATTTTTCTCTAATGCAAGCGAGAAAATTGCTGCTTGTGTTTTAAACAGCCCTGACTATTGCCCAAGGCAAATAGCATTGTACTGCAACTCTAGCAGCGAAAATCTGCTACAGATATACATACATAAAAATACATACATATACATAATATATATATAAACGAGCGTGTAGGGCTAGTCATTTATGAAGGGAAATTCCTTAACAAAGCCAGGTACGTCCAACAACTTTTCCATTAACGTGTATGTACTCTGATAGAAGGAACACAGGGTGGGCAACGGCACGCCTACCCAGGAGGCTTCACCACCAAAAATCGCCCCAGTTCACGCAGCGAGGGCAGGGCGGTCCTCTGGTCTGTGGGGAAGCAGGGGGCCTCCCCGGCCCTCCCTCCGGAGCTGTAGGACTCGGAGGGGCCCGTCATCACCCGTCTGCTGTGACTCGCTGGGGTGCCAGAGATCTTGGCTTCAGAGGTCTTCGGGCAGCCCCCGAGCTGCTGCTGCCAC
>NW_009200457.1:0-893 GCF_000690835.1 Fulmarus glacialis
GGGGGGCGGCCGGGCGGCCGGGCCCTGCGGGGTGGTGGCAATGCTCGAGCGCTGTTGGGCTGGTGCGCTTGCCCCAGCACTTCTGGCACTCTCCCTCCTGCCCCGGCTGTTGCGGTGCCCGTCTGGTACGGAGGAACTTGTTCATCCGTTTGCTGCTTGCTGGGAAGCAAAGTTCCATGTGAGGACAAATCGTGAATGATTTGTATCGTGAATGGTTAGCTGTGTATGATTAACAAAGACTTCTGAGACTCTGTGTTCCCTTGCTTTTAAGTGATACCAGCAGCCAGGGATTGCAGGCAGAAAGATACAGAGTATGTCCCACACGTTCTTAGAAGGGAGGGAGGGTGGCATCTGGGTTGAATAGTACGCGGGAACATTAAGCCAGCAATTGTAATTACCAGCCCTAAGTTTAGTGAGGACTGAAAGCCTCTAAGTCATGCAGAAAAAGAAGAAAAAGAGAGAGAGAAAAAATGCACCATCTGATTTTTGACAGTGAAGAAAAACAGCAGTGAAGAAAAACAATATCGCACTTAAAGCAATCCCAGACTCAGATGGAAAAGAGCCATTTCCAGAGTCAGTATCGCCACTCCCCAGCAGCGTGTCCCAGCGCTACACGCCGTGGTGCGACACGAGACAGTGGCACAACCGCATTTGGGCCCCGGCCCGCCCTGCCGGGGCGGCTTGCGGGCCCGGTGGTAGCGGGGAGTGGTTGTAGGGCTGATGGGCAAGACTCAACAGCTGAATGCCTCCTGCAGTAACCACAGGCAGCTGGGGGCTGAGAGGCAAACAGCTTTGCTGGGGCAGCCAGGTGGCCTGTGAAGGTTTGCAGCTGCAAAAGGAGGGGAGGAACGAGGGTGGAGCATGCAGCGACTGTCAGAAAGACAAAGTGCATA
>NW_009200457.1:909-8542 GCF_000690835.1 Fulmarus glacialis
GGAAAGAAATTGTCTCCTATTAGATTGATTAATAGTGCTGGAAAAAAGAGACAGGCCTATGGCATACACGTCTTCCTTCAGGCTTGTATTACACCGTGGTTTCCTGTGAAACAACATTCAGAGAGATGTAGCGCAAACCTAACTGAAAACAACAGTCCTCCAACAACCCAGAGGTCTCTGAAGCCAGGCTAGCACTGTGCATCAATCTCCAAATGGGAATTTTTTCTTTTCTGTGTGCTGGAAAAAAGAGACAGGCCTATGGCATACACGTCTTCCTTCAGGCTTGTATTACACCGTGGTTTCCTGTGAAACAACATTCAGAGAGATGTAGCGCAAACCTAACTGAAAACAACAGTCCTCCAACAACCCAGAGGTCTCTGAAGCCAGGCTAGCACTGTGCATCAATCTCCAAATGGGAATTTTTTCTTTTCTGTCATATATGTGTTAATTGAGGTGAATACCCACTGGGTTCCTTGGCATATAATTAACTCTGCACCGAGTGTAACCACTGCTTCCCCAAGGCAGTGGAGATGTGCACATTTCTCAATAACCAGAGAAGCAGAGGAAGCAAGAGGCGGCTGGGGAAGGCATTACACTGTCGCCCATTAAAATCCATAACTTCGAATGTGAACAGCACCTGGGTGACCAGTCCAGTATAAATGTGCATAGATCATTAACTCCCCACATCTATCTACCATCACAAATGCCTTGAACTGTCACGGTAAGAGCCTGTTAGGTCCAGGCCTTGCTTAGCTGTAACGAAGTGCTTGTGGAGGAGTCTCACTGCCACGCGGCTGCAGCCACAGCTGCCCGCCCGCCAGGCCCCGTGCGACAGTGGGTCGGTTAGCTGGGTGCCGGGCTCCCCATGCCTCTGTCACGTTAGAAATACAACCTGCAACAAACAAAAAAAAGAAACAACTTTGCAAAGAAGGGTTCAATACCACAGAAAATAGTGTGAGCCATCAGCCCACGCTGCAGCACGTTACATTGCATGGATACTCGCTTCTCTGTCCTGCAGTGTTGCCACCAGCCAGTGCCTGCACTGACATCAACATCTGTTCTTTCTTCTTCCTGCTTTGTGAAGGTGAAATTGTGCCGGTTTCAGCAGCAGCAAGAGTGCCAAGACTGTAACTGCATGCCTGAGTGGCAGAACAGGTAGCAGAGGCTTGCACAGTTTGAAGACTTTGCTTTAAAAACATACACACACGTGCACACACGAGGGTGTAGTTTCTCGTCATTTTTTCCTATCTGTGTTCGAGAACACCCTGTCCTACTGCCTCAGTTCTTACTACACAGCCCCTGTAGCCATATCTTCAGATCTTGTTCTAATTTGTGTGCAGATTTCATCGATGTTATCAAGGGATTTATATCTGACTGGTGTATCAGGTCCCACCTCCAGTACCCTGAAGCAACGACCGGCTGGCAAAGAATTGCTGATGTTTGTCTTGAGTTGTATTTCTAGAAGATACCAAGGAAAATGCATGGAAGGGAATGCCGCGGGGTGGGGGGGGGAGGGCGTGTGGATGGTTACATTAAGAGACGCACCAGAGAAACAAGCTCACTGAGCTTGGCAAAGAGCGGGACTTAGGGGTATTTTTTCCACTCTGCTTTGGAGTAGTTGTAAATTGACTGTTTGGCTCGGTTTGATGTTTCTTTTCCCCAACAGATGTATAATTTGGAGCCAATGCTTTCCTATTTTTCCACAGTAATGACACATCTTAGCCATAGCTGGGTATAAACACCTAGATTATCAATGTCATTTTGTTTCAGTAAGATTTCCACTGTTGCCAGTAAATCCCCCAAACCGGGCCATTTATATCTGTGCAGCTACATTTCTCTTCTAGCAGCTTCCACGGGCCTCGTTATTCTGACTACTATGCAAACACGTGACAACGGGAGCACCAGCAGCCAGCCCCCTCCCAAAGCCCTCCGCTCCCTCTGACCCTCAAAGGACAGCGCGGAGAAGTGATGCACAATAAACTTCAGCCACCGCCGAGAGGAAGGCTCCTAACTTTTTTCTCCCAGTATGATTGGTCTTCTAGATTATATGGGCTCTTTAAGAGAGCAAATTCAAAATGGTACAGATATTTATTATCGGATGGCCGCAGTGTAACAGGACCCCGCACACACACCTTGCACTGGGGAGCCACCTCAATTTTTGCAGGCTCCCAATGTGCTAGAGCATAAACTTTTTTTTTTTCTTTCTTTTGCAAATGTGTTGTTGACTCTGTCATTGATGCATGCATGTCTTTGGATATTTTAAAATCTTATATCCACTGGTATTACTGCTTTCCCAGGGGCATGCAGTAATCAGGTACTATTTTTAAACTCTTCAGTCAACCATGACTTCCTTTTTATCTGTCCACTCTGTAGCTGCCGTAGGGAGTGAGCATGGCATTCCTCATCTTTTTGCGGTTTCTACTTATAAGGAATAGGCAGGACAAGTAGTGATTCTTGTTAGTGCTGGAGTGCTACACAAGTTAGATTACAGGATGAAGTACAGATTGAATCATGTCTCAGAAATTCACCCTCCAGTGTCACATTGTACCCGAGTTAATGCAAACCAGAGCTAATACTACACAAGCACGAGTACAAAGCTCTCTGTTCCCAAAGCTCCCACAGCTTTTTCCATGCCAGCTATATATATATATATTAAAAAAAAAAAAGAAACTAATAATACAACAGATTCCTGTGTTTGTTTGCAGAACTGTATGTGGGCAATTTCTTGAGTCATTTAATTACAAGGAAGCTGAGGCCTGAACAAAGAAATACACTCACTGTTTGCTTGTTTATTGAGGGCAGTCCTTGTCTTCCTTTCCCCCAAAATGAAAAGGTCCCAAGGTGTTTGAAGGGCAGCTAGAAGGAATGGAGGCATCAGATGCCACACCAAACCTGGACACTGATACAGCTGTGAGACTGCTGGTACCTACATCTTTTGCTTGAAAACTGCATTATTTGGTGGTAGTACGCTACTGGGCCCATGAAGCCGCTACTCGTTTCTGCTTGGCCACCAAGCATCAGCAGGACCCTGCTGATTACTACCCATCATGCGTTAATAAGTGTTTGGGGGTGAGGGGATGTGGAAAATACTGGGAGCACCTCAAACCCATGTCTTTGATTACACTCTAACACGCACCAGCTATGCTCCCCACATAGTGCTATGTTGTGAGGAAGAAATCAATCAGCCCTTCAACCTGGGAAGACCAGGGGCCTATGACTTATACACCAAAGCACAGAAAACAGTTAAAAAGGTCCAGGGGCACCATCATACAGTCCTGCAGCCTCAGCCATGTTTTTGCAGGAGCATCTCAAGAGCAACAGGATGAGTAGAGCCACTTCACGAACAAGTAAGAGAAAGCGTCAGGAATAGCAATCATAGCTCTGAAATATTAGTATTTGTTGCAATTACCTGCTGACAGTATTTAAATAAGGAATGCTATGCCACCAAAAGCAGAGCTATGTGAGAATGTTCTGTCATTGTTTTACTGAGTGCATTAGCTTTTCTTTTTTATACAACATTCTGTTATCTCTTAATTTACAGGTACTTTGCTTAAACTGTTGTACAGGACGTGATGTACCAAGACAGCATTGCTGAGGACAGCCACCTTAAGTATGTGTTTTAAAGATCTGAGTTATACAAAAAATGAAAAAGGAGACATAAGGCCATCTTTTTTACATATGTTCCAGTGCTATTCTTTTCATTTTACTATATCCCATTCCTAGTGTCTTGCGCAAAGAAGCAGTCTTGAGTCTGCATTTCACAGTTTATTTTATTGCCAACTAGCATAAACTTTTAATTATCAATTCTGGTATTGAGAAAGAAAGACAAGCAATTAAACAAACACTCAGAGGAAATACATCAGCTTCCCCCCAGACAACTCTCCTGCCCCCTTTCCTGATCTCCCATCCCCCCAGTGCCTTCAAGAAGGCCATGGACAGTCCAGGAGATTGGGGTCAGCTGCTGGGTCTTCTTTTGCTGGTCCTTGTTTCTCACTGCACTGCTCTGGTGTGGTCTTCTCCACCAGCCGCAGTCCCTCTAGAGTCCTCCTCCAGTGTCTTCTGTATGCCTGCCCCTGCTCAGGGGGTTTCTTTGCTCCAGCACTTGCTGGTAGCATCTCTTTGCTCCAGCCCTGCTCAGGCCGTGGGCCAGCACGGTCTGTGATCTCCTCCTCCCAAGTCACCCCTGCAGTCCCCAGCTACCAAGACCCTGCCAATTATGCCCAATGCATCTGCTTGCTTTTCTGTAGGACCTTCTGTCACCTATTCCAGAATCCCCAAACCACTTTACACACATGAGTTACCTAGGCGCACAATGGATCGTTTTCAAAGTAGCTTAAAAGGTCATTGGTATGTAAGCGCAGCGTAAGAGAGAGCGAGTGAGTGAGTGGGATTTGTTAATTCCTAGATCCACCCAACTGCTATGTTATCTGGGGTTAGGGCAGCAAGGAGGACATTCGTGAGTGCGAGGGCATAGAGCAATGTGCTCTGAGCAAGTGGTGTGCCTTGAGCGCCCATGTCATGGCCCATGATGAGGGCTTGTAGGACTGGAATTGTACAGCTAAGTAATTCTCCATAATGTCAGGGGAAACTGTCCCAAAGGTGCTGTTTCAGTTATCCCTAAAAGCTCAGTTATGCTAAATCCAGGAGACTGAAAGTGCTCAGCAGGGATGGCAGCCCCCGTGGGCTGAGAGCCGGTCACGCATCCAAGGAGCCCCCCACAGCCCTCTGCTGCCCAGCAGTGCGTACTGGACGGGTGCCCACACTGGGCACCCCAAAACTGGCCACACAGCCACAGATCCAGCAGCAGGGACATGGGACATGCTAGTCCTACCAGCCTGCCAAAATGCCAGGGGGAAAGAACAAGCACACGTGTCATTTTAGGTCTTGTCAGCACTAGAGAGCTCATAAGCAACCACAGCAGTGGGGCTGGGAGGCAGAGGGGGAAAGAGAGACGAGGGAACGGATTTGGGTGCAGGCAGATCTTGCAAACCGTCCTTCTGAGTACAGAGGGCCTGCTATATGCTCCACATGGGTCTCCCCTCCTTCCCGATCCCCCCACACCACAGATCTTCATTTGTTTTCCTCAGGCTCACAAACTCTTCCCCAGCTGCCAGCATCCTGAAGCCTGGGGAAACAGTAACAAGTGGCCATGCCAAGTGCTAGGAACGGGTGAGAGGGTTTAACCTCGAGGAAGGGGAAAGCAAAAAGCAGTAACTGGTGCTATGGGTACCCGTTCCCTCTCCACATGTGGTACCTATTGCATCCTATGCCCTTCAAGGGCAAGAGTGCTCTTCAGGGTGTGGTGAGGCACCACTGGTGGGCTGCCTGCCACCAGAAACCATCAACTCAAATGTAGCCCGGCGTAGCTATATAAAAACATGCACACACTGCTCCCCAAGCGAAAAATCACACCAAAAAGTATAGTGTGTTGGGAGGGGAGAATAAAAATAACAAGTGACTATTCAGAGACAACCTACTGTTCACTTGATTGGAAATGCAAAGCAGCGTGATGGCAGCAGACTAGCTGCCCATAGAATTGCCTCCAGAAGGCTAGCTTGTGCTTGGATTTAACCCCACCACACAGCAATCAAACCGTGGTCAGATGGGAAACCTGCAGCACTCTTCGGAGTCATCCAGTGCCCACCCCATGCATTCCCACCCTGTCGGATTTGGGGTGCACAGACACAGAAGGCTGGTTGCATGAGATGTTTATTTGCCTCTCCTCCTGTGTTATAGGGGAAAAGTCCTTGTTTCCTTGAGTCATATCAGTCCTAGTGCGTCTCGTCGTATGTGCCAGCTCCCTTGTAGGCTCCAACGTAGCCGCTGCTGTCCATCAGATCCTCGCGGCCAGCAAGACCCTTCCCTTTGCCACTCTCATCAAAACGCTCTTTGTGGCTGCCGGTGTATTTGCTAGTGTCCGTCAGCCTCTCGACCCCACCAACCTTGGTGGCTTTCTGCAAAAAAGGAGGCCAGCAAAAGGCAGCCGGCGTTGGGAAACAGCTCACAACCAAGCTCTTCCCTACATGCAAGGACAGCACACGTCCTTACAGCAGGGAAGAATGGTCCCGTGACAGCTCCCAGTGCACAGCAGATGAGGAAACGCATACTCACCGTGGCGCCCACGCTGCTGGGCTCCTTCCCCTCGATGAGGCCATACACAGCCTGCAGCGCTTCCTCTGGCGATTTGCCCTTGAAGCGCTTGCAGCAGAGCTCCTTCATGGCCTGCTGGAACTCGGCAAAGGTGATGGTGCGGGCACCCTTGGTCCTACGGCGAAGGCAGACCAAGAGGAAAGTTACCTCGCTGCTGGGTGGCAGCGGGATGGAAACCCCCAGGGCTGCCCCTCGGACGAGAGCCTGCCTGCCTCCTGCCATTCCCTCCTCCCGTGCGGCTGTGCTGCCCACCGTGCCTCCCTGCGACACTCACTTGACTTTGTTGAATACGATGTCAATGTCAGTGCTGGTCACGGCTTTCCCATCCATCACTCCACACTCTTTGCACATCTTGGAGAAGTTTTTCCCCGTCATGTCGTTGCCACTGGCAGATGTGTCACCATATACCGCAAATTTACGGAAAGCATTTTCTACCTCAGACATCTTGCTGCTGTGGAGAAAAGACGTTGATAGGGAAGGAGCTGAAGACCATCTGCAGCTGCTGGACACACACTCATGTCCCGTGCACCTCATCTCCAGCAGAGCAAAGGGCACCACCCACAGGTATCTCTCCACCATGGGACAACTAAGATGACCACATAGGTATCGACACAGAACACCTGGGATCCAGGCAGGGTCTGGGCAGGGATGGGTTGGAACCCAAGGCAAGGCAAAGGAAGGGTGGAGGTGGGGCTCTGGGGTGAAGTAATGAACGCTGCATATGAAGGAACAAGGCATCCAAAGCTTCTGAACCTTTTTAAATACAAGTTTCAGTTAGACTGTCTCAATAAAAAATGCCTGCATTTGTAAGCTGATTTATGCTTTGCCTGTTATTTGATGATAAAGAGTCCAGATTGTCTTCCAGGCCCCAGATCAGTGCCTAAATCTCACAGACATTCTTGCAAGTAGTCACCACGAGTTGTCCCCATCCTTCCCCATCACGCTTCATCCCCTGAATTGCTCCCTGAATTAGGTTGTCCTGCTCCTGACACCAGTAAATTTTCCACTACTGATCAACTTTTAGACCGCTACAATCAGGTATCAGGGACCTCTGAGAACATAAAAGCCATCGCTCGGATTGTAATCAGTCCACCATGACTTGAGCAAAAAATCCTGCTGCTTGTGAGACCCCCTTGAACCCCTTTGAAATCCCCAGCCTCTCCGACAGCCTTGCACTTCACCCAGGGGCTCTGGGTCTCAAGGTTATTTGCAGGCTGCCATTTAACATAAATCTTGTGTGGGTCTGCACCTCTCTAGAGCAAAAATCGGACAAGCTTGTACCAGGGAGGCTGCGAGCATGAAGGGGGCGGCGGGGGGGGTCCGGGTGTCCTTGCTGCAGGCCCTCCCAGGACCCTTCCCTCCCTCCCTGGGAGGTGTAGACCCAGCTCACCTGCGTGATCCGGTGTTGATGGTGATGGCACTGGTGCTGGCGCTGGCACTTTCCCCACTGTCCTGGAGGCAGTGGGCACTCAGAGCCGCCCCT
>NW_009200458.1:0-1906 GCF_000690835.1 Fulmarus glacialis
ATTCTCTCCCCCATCCCATGGTGGGGGGGAGCGAGTGGCTGTGTGGTGCTTAACTGCCTGTTGGGTTAAACCACAACAGCATTAAATATTTTTCTATGAGGATATGCTTACCTTGGCATGACAAGAGTCCCACTCTGAAATTTTTTCAACATATAATTAAATGGAATCTAGCACAAGCAAAACTCCGGTGATTTTTTTTTCTTTTTTTTTTTTTTTTCCTAGGAAGAGTGGTTTGAAAGAACTTAATATATTATAGTTATAGAATTTCATTGGCCCCTTGGAGTCAGTATTGACTTCTGCTGAAAGCTCATGGACTATGGCAGAAACTTTGGCTATGATAGGAATGATGTGAAGCACTCCTACTACAGCATCACTAACGAGGATGTGTCAGAGTTAAAAACCTGAAAGTCAGAGCAAGATAAAGAGAGTTGGTAGCATGGATCTCATAGAGAATGCCTAGTAATACAATGCAGGTAATCCATGGTATCTCATATAGCTCTTTTTCTTCAGTATCCTAAAACAAGTTCAGGTTGCTCCTTTGTGTACTTATCAAGAGAATTACCTTACATCATAAGAGTGATAGTATGGAAAGCCAAAAGTCGAAATTTGTGTTCAGTGTGTAGTACCAGAGGGACTGAAGTGTGGCCTGTGGACAGATCTGCAGTTAATATGAGACAGGTAAATGGTTATTTATGGTATTGCTGGAAATATTGTGAAGCATTAGAAGTGCCTGTGCTGGATGATGGATGAATGAGTAGGGTTTCTGGCTTTAACTTGAGTCTTTAAGAATATGGTCATAGGAGGGTGGGCTTAGATTTGTTCTGGGATAGGTGGTGTATTACATCTACACATTTAAAGTTTCTCAGAAAGACTGATTAAATGTGGATACCTACTTTACCCTTTGTGCCTAGTTTTGCAAAGGTTTCCTGTTTGCTAACATTTTATAATGAATGCAAAGGAGAGATGTTGGGTGAAATTCTGGTCTTATTAAACCTGATGACAGAAAATTTTTAATGACAACTGGGGTTAAGAATTCAGTATTTTATCAAGACTTACAGTCTTTGTTTCTTATAAGATTTGCTTGCAACATATTGTTTGCAAGTAAATCTAACTTTTGCAAAAATATTTGGGTATTTCTGAAAACTTGGCAACAACTAGGACTCTCACAGAATATGGGGCTACAGTTTCATTCTTTCAGTCTTTTAGAGTCTAAGCTCCAAAGCCCTGCACAGTATGGTAGCTTTAATCGTGGTAATCCCAAGGAACAGGGCCTTTGGATAAGCTACAATTCAGAAAGTCAGGTTTACACGTAATGGCCCTTATGTCAAAGATATTTTGAATTACAATGTAATAACGTGAATAAAGAACTAATAATTGTTTTCAGTTGGGTATGATCCATGTGCTGTTGAGATATTAAATATGGCTTCAGCATAAATATTTAAAGATCATATTGTAAAAAAAAAATATATAATTGGGAAGCTGTAAAAGGACTTAGAGAACCAGCACAGCATCTATGAAAATATGAAAAATAATTATGTCTATTTAGGAATAAGCCCCTGCTTTTAAATATTTAGGAGTGTCATGGCATACAAACTGTGTGTGATTATTACCACTGAAAAGTTTAATTGCCTATCTTTCCACTGTGCCTGCTTTTGTGGATTGCTAGAGGAGAACTGGAAAGCAGAAGAATGCTTAGCGATCTCCTCAGAGCTATATTTTTCTCCCTGCTTTGTAATGGAAATGGCTAGTTTGAAAACCACCACGGATTCGTGCGCTCCATCCCCGAGCATCCTTTCTGTTTTGAACAGGGAGATCACCTGACCGCCCCCTAAAGCTGCCCCTTGTGCTGAAGAATCTCGGAAGGTGCTGGCTGGGGCTGGGGTAGGTGGCGGCGGCGGGGCCGGGG
>NW_009200459.1:0-20414 GCF_000690835.1 Fulmarus glacialis
ACCCCCCCCAACTCCACGGGACGGCGGTGATGGCCGAGCCCAGTCTCGCGGTGCGGAGGAAGAGCCGCCCCGGCTCTGTCCGGAAGCGGAGCCGGTCCCCGGTGCAGCCTAGCGCTGTCTGCTCGCCGCTGGCTCGCAAGAGACCGAGCTCCGGTGGCGAGGGGCTCCCGGCGGAGACCCCGGTATGGGGATGGCGGGGTGCGGGCAGGCTCCTAGGGCTGGGTATCGAGGCGGGGGGACTCCTTCTGGGAGGGTGGCTTGGCCCAGACCGAGCCTGCGTGACGCTGATCGGGGAGCGCCTTGCTTTGTATGAGAGGGGATGCGTTTTGGCTTTAACTTCAAAAACGTTTATCACTACTAAGTAGCTATGCAGGCATCATGTCTGCTTGTAAGTTAAGTTTCACTAAGTTAAAGCATGCGCTCCCTTAGAAGTAAAGCTAGGTTTTGCTCACAAACAACATAAGAAAAACACCTAATTTTCTCGTTAAGTTGGGGAGGACTTAAATGGCTTGCATCTAATCTATGTGCTGTACAAGTTATGCTGACTTCTTTGGTGTTACTTTGGAGTATTAATACTCATGTTTTTACAGTGTAGTAATGATAGTGAAGAAGATATGTTTGGCGACTATGACAGCTTTTATGGAAATGATTCTTTGCTAGCTCAAGTTGATGATGTAGAGCACAAATGCCTGCAGGATAAAAATACGGATATTAAAGCAGCTGGAGAAATTATACTTGGGAATCTTCAGTCAGGAATTCATCAGAAAAAACAGGATTATTTTTCTACTTCAGAAAATATGGTTGTCCTTAAAGCTGACAATGAGGATGCTTTCCAAACAAATGAAAATGACCTGTTGGATAACAATCAAGAACTGACTGAATCTATTTTAGATGACTTGCCATCATCACAACTTTTGTATTTTGAGAAAGTGGATAAACTTTCTTCTGATTCTAGAATATCTCCAGTCTCAGAAAGGAGGAATAAATGTGTGAATTCTTCCTCGGACAAAATCAGGAGTCCATCACCTTTTTGTCCTGATGCTGAACATGGGAACAGACCTACTGACTTTTCCTCAGACTCTAAGTGTGATTTATTTAAAACTGAGAGTCTTAAAGATCATCTGAAAAGTGCTATGACTGGAAATGCCAAAGCCCGGACTCTGCAGGTCTCTAAGACCAAGCAGCTTAAAGAAACTGTTTTATCGGATGTTGCTAGGAAAACTATTGAATCTTCTTCAGTTGATATAGGTCCTTTTTATGGATTACCTAGCAAAGTTAAAGATCTATTCAGACAATTTCGAGGGATTGAAACGCTTTATGGTAATGTAGCTAATGGTTTGTTGAAAAAAAAAATTGTTAGTGAAGTGTTGCCTGGATTAGCCATGTAAAAGTATTTAAGTTAAGGTAATATTTAATGTAAACTGTGTTGGAAAGTGATTGTTTGGGGTTTTTTAAGTGGTTATTTTGTTTTTTTAGATGGATGGTAGAGGTTGATAGGGCTTATAGAATACTTCGGAAGGCTTGATGACTGAAAGCTTTTAGCGGTTTATTGAAGAAAAACTCTCAAACACTAGGCTTGAAATATTCTATATGAAACATAGGCATATTGATTAACATGCCCCTGGGGTTGCTAATAATTCTTTCTTAATTTTGCAGAATGGCAGCATGATTGCTTAATGTTAGAATCTCTACAGCAAAGAAAGAATTTAATATACTCATTGCCAACCAGTGGTGGAAAAACACTTGTAGCTGAAATAATAATTCTCCAAGAATTACTTTGTAGGCAGAAGGATGTTCTGATGATCCTGCCATATGTTGCCATTGTCCAAGAAAAGGTCTGGGTACAGTATTTCTGATACTGCTTATCTTTTCTGATATGCCTTGTTACTTGACTGGTTTTAACACTAATTTTAGCAAACTCCATGATTTTCATAAATATGTGGTGGGAAGTGAGTGACTTCTCTCCTAAATGCTGCTCTGAGGGTCAGTAATTTTGTAATAAAACAGACGTAAATTATGAGGTGAAGATGCTGAGTTACAAAGTAAGGCGTGCTGAATTTTTAAATAATAGCTTTTTGCAATGTTATGTGTAGTTCTGCAGTCTTAGAGCTGTACTGCCTGACTTGCTAAAGAAATGGTCTTGAACACGAAATAAAAACTAGTATTTTTTTGGTATAAAGGAAAAGTTAATTTTAGAGAACAGATGTAACCCAAGCTTGATAATATTTGTAAACACTTCAGCTTTGCAGTTGGAAAAGGTAGTCATTGCTAATATGTTTTCACTAATTCAAACAGTTGATTGTGGTGTGGGTTGGTTATATGCATGTTGAGTTCTTGAGGCAGCTCTGAAATCCAAAATGATCATGAGTTTGTTCTCTAATTGATCTTTTTTCGAATAGGTTAGGGGTTTATCGAGTTTTGGGATAGAATTGGGTTTCCTGGTTGAAGAATACGCAGGAAGTAAGGGAAGATTTCCACCAATCAAGAGAAGAATAAAAAAGTCTCTTTATATTGCTACTATAGAAAAAGGACATGCTCTAGTGAATTCCTTAATTGAAACAGAAAGAATTGATGACCTTGGTCTGGTTGTAGTAGATGAGGTATGCTACAGGATTTACTCAGATTTATAATACGCAATTTTTTCTATTTATAATATGCAATTATTAGCAAAGAGCAGTTTTTTGATTACTTGGTTTTGCTTTGAGTGTTTATTATGAAATTATTACTACTTAACTAAGTTTTTTCTGCATTGGTACATAATTCTGTAATATTCAAAGTTATTTTTCTTTAACTGAAACATTTGCTGCTAGATCAGGACAATAGATTCTATATTGAGAGATCTACTGTGTTAGTCGTTGATGGTGAATTACTTAGTAACTACTTGTCAATTAAACATCTCTAATGAATTAGAAAAAGCATAAATCATTTTAACCATATAGAATGTATTTTATGAATCCCAGAACTGAACTCCTAAATATGAAACCATGAGACTTTGTGTCTGGTATTAATGATGACTAAGTAAAACATTAAAAAAAGAAAAATATCAAGTAACATTTGACTGTGAGGATTGCCCCTTATTCTGCTTTTCAGTGGTGTGGCTGAGTTGTGCTACTAAGGGTTGATTGTGGGGTTGAATCACATGTATAACATCTAACAGGGATGTTTAATTCACGGAATGCTTCAGGCTGACTGACCTTACTTGGACACAGTAACTTCTAAACAGAAGACAGCTTAAGAATTAACTTCCACTTTTTCTGGAAGCTGCTGGCTGCTAGAAAATTTTTTATATTAACTTCCACTATAAGTGTTGCTTAAAACACGGTTTCTTTAAAATTGCTTTAGGCTGGTGAATATAAAGATCTCCACACTGACTGTTTTCGGTCAGGAGTTAACTGTGTCAGTTACGGTCTAGTTAAATGGAAGGTAGATCTTGTTATCTGCATTTGCTCTTGGGTCTGTTTTTCCGTGATTCTTAAATATTGTTTCAAAATGTTGTTTCAGTGAGGCTATACTTCTGGAAGGAGCTTAGCAGTCAAAATTTACTGGAGGGATAACATGAGGAAGTCCAGCAAAGACATTCCTGTAATATTTGTTTAGGACTACATAATTTGGGTTTTTTTGTAGAAATACTCTTAACTCAGTAATATTCTTGCATTTTCTTTTTCCCTTCTGTGCACAGTTGCATATGCTTGGTGAGGGAAGTCGTGGAGCAACACTGGAAATCACTCTTGCAAAAATTCTTTACACTAGTAGTAAGTAATGGCTGCGGTTAAGGTTATTAAAATATTGTAGTGATGGCACCTCTAGAGAGAAGTCATACTTTTGCTTTCTGGATTTGTGGTGTTCTGGCCGCTTTTGAAAAACATGGCATGACTCCATGCAGTAACAGTGTTTACTCATTTAAGTGTTAGTTGACCCTGTAATGATGGGCTGGGTGTTTTTGAAGCTTTTTTGATACTACTTCTCTGAGAAATCCTCAGTATTGTCAAATGTCTTCCATTTCTTCGTAGGAGCCCCTTAGCCATTCCAATTAAATGCTTCTATAGAGAAGGATTCCTTTTTTATGTTTACGTCTCAGGTAATATTTCTTAGCTATATCTTCCTTCAAACCTGCTACTTTGGCATTTAAAAAGATTAACGATGAAGAAGCAGGCTTATGAATTAAATACTGAGCAGAAGTGTTAAAAATTATGAACATGGAAATAAATTCATCTCAACTTCTGTTCTACAGAAAACACGCAAATCATTGGAATGAGCGCAACTTTAAATAATGTTGGAGACCTGCAGAAGTTCCTGCAAGCGGAGTACTATACTAATAATTTTAGACCGGTCTGTATACAGGATACCATAAACTAGTAAAGAAGATATTTGACTTTAAAATTATAGCAAATCTGCTTAGGATCATATCGCAGCTTGTGCTTAATTTCACAGTTTAATGTAATATAATGCCTGCTACTGCTTGCAATTGTACCAATACAATAAATAGCTCTATGCACTTGTAAATGCACAAATGCAAGTACCTTTATATTGTTGTGTTAAGCCATTTGTGTCACTTTAACTAAACCAATTTCTGAATTACAGCTATTGGGATAAATCATTACAGTTCATTTGATATAACTAGAATCTGTACTACTGGTGGTTGAATGCTGTCGTGGCAATGGTTTATGAATAGTTCATGGGATAAAACATTTGTCATATTAGTCGTTATAATCAGGCACTTTCTCAAGGCAAATTAAAACAATTAACTTTTAAAAAAATTCTTGATGGGGTGGAGTGTGTGCTCGTGTGCATGCAAGTATGTATATGAAATGTGATGCTTAGAAAAAACCACTAGCTGTACATCAGTTTACTTAATCTTTAAGGACTTGGTAATTGAACTGAAGTTTCTGGCTTATATCTCCCTAGGTAGAATTAAAGGAATATGTAAAGATACGAGACACCATTTACGCAGTTGACAACAAAACAGAAAATGGCTATACTTTTTCACATCTCCTTAACTTCAAGGTAAAATCGAAGTGCTTATAGTTTCTTTGAACTATAGTTATAAAATGTATTATTTTACACTGATTTGTTTACAGAACTTTTACCAAAGAAATTACTTAAAAATGATAGTAATACCTGTGAGAAAGAAAATGGTAGACTTTGGGGAGAAAAAAGGCCTTTAAAATACTGAACGTGTAACTTGATTTTTCACTTTACTGCTCTTTAACGTAGAGGCTTCTTCAGTATTTTGACCTGTGAAGAGGAGTGGGTTTGAGTATTCCAGATATGCACTGTTTTATGGTTTTGGGTAGATTTTCTCAACAGTTGTTCACTCTTAAACGATACTGAAAGAAGACATCTTTTTTTTGTTTTTGTCGGCTTATTACTGCCTTGTAGGGATTCATTTCAACCTTCAAAAAGAAAATGTGTGTTATGGCTGACTGCCTGTAGCACAAGTAACATCGCTATGGTGTCGCTGAAAGACATTGAAGTATTAAGGGGAAAAAGCAAAGCATGCGATTCTTACATCCATGTATCCCTCCGTTCAAGCTAGATGTGTTAATAAACTCTTCAAGTGAGGATTGGGAGAAAAGCTTATCCTACAACTTGCAATTATGTCACATTAAAGCAAATGGGAGTTTTCCAGCGAAGGTTGAGAACCCGTGTTGAATGCTTAGTTTATGACTTAATTTCTAAGTTTAAATGTTTGTCAATCTGTGTTTATGATAGTATTCTAGTAATCTGGAGAAAGCAGATCCTGACCACATCATTGCACTGGTTACTGAAGTTATTCCTAAATATTCCTGCCTGATCTTTTGTCCCACTAAAAAGAACTGTGAAAATGTGGCTTCCATGGTGTGCAAGTACCTCAAGAAGTAAGTTTCTGTCATGATTTTTTAATTATGTATGGAATAATTGGTCAGAACTTAGTATTTATCTTCATTAGTTTGCAAGTGATTTTGCATGGTGATCAGAAGTAAATGTTTTGAATATGGAGTCATGTAAGGTTGCTAACTGCATAAATGATAGCAAACTACTCAAGGCTCATTAAACAAATGTTTTGCAAAAAAAAATCTTGTTTTCTAAACAAACTAGTTGAAAAAATGGTTATTAGAGGACAAATAATAAAGAAAAAAGGAAAAGCATACTAAATTAATCTAACCTTGTGTCCCTTTGGTACTGGTCTCTGTAAGCTTAGAAAACAAACATTTTCTCTATAGCCCGGTGTTTGGTCATGTATCTTACTAGTTGATTGAGTAGCTATGTTCCAGACCTACTTCATGAATGTAAGTTGTAAAATCTAAATCAGGCTTCGTTAATAAAGAAAAGAAAGTAAAACTTCTGTTTGGTTTCATTTAAATGTGATTTGATCAACTCACAATGGTCTAGCAAAGTTAAATTTTATGTAGGAAGAAATTATATTAAAATAAACAAAAACCCTGCCTTGCTATCAAAATTGAAACCATTTTTGATGTACCTATAATCTTCGCTACGAGCTAATACTGGCTGTATTTCCTTTCGTCAATGCACTTCAATGCACCCACACCCAGTCAGTATTTGATCCCTTCTGTACCTGTGCTTACAAACAAGAAGAGTTCTATTGCAACTTAATCATTCTCCTGTTTATTGCTATTTTAAAGTTACTGGAAAGAACTATTTCTCCAACCTAGATGTTAGAGGAATGGATAATGAACAGCAATAGACAGTAAGCATGTTTCTTGATATTTTGTTTTTAAGTAGTTAATGATTGATCGAAGTCTAAAACACTTTTCTTCCTCCAAGAGAATTTAGAGCTCACAGGGAGAAAGAGAAACAAGATCTCATCAAGAACCTGAAGAATATTGGAAATGGAAGCGTCTGTCCTGTTCTGAAGCAAACAATCCCTTTTGGTGTTGCCTATCACCATAGTGGCCTTACAAATGATGAAAGAAAAAGTATAGAGGAAGCATATTCTACAGGTGTCCTGTGTCTACTTGCTTGTACAGCTACTTTAGCTGCTGGAGTCAACCTGCCAGCTAGAAGGTTAGTAACTCAAACATATTTCATTGTTGTATTGATTTTTGCTTTGTAAAAAAATTGCTTTAATAAGTTGGAAATATCAGTGCTATTTAAAGTATGTTTCTGGTTTTAGTAGCAAATTGGAAGCGTAAGGGATTTTGTGTTGAATTCAGGACACAAGACTGCAAAGTTTTTACGGAGGAAATGTGAATCGGTAACGAGTCCCTCAGAATGCATAGCTAAAGAGCACTTAAGGAAATTTTAAGAAATTGAGAAAATGCTTCAGTATTTTAGTAATCTTATCCAGAAGAATAAGGAATTCATGGTGGTTTCTTTAGATACTGTCCTAAGAACAGCGTTTAAATTGTACAATAAGGAGATATAGTTTGAATATGTTTTAACACAAAAATGTGCTACCTTTTCTTATACAAGTGCTGATGATATGCTTGCTGTACTCTTTATGACCAAAGACTGTTTGCTAAGAATCCAGTTTTGTGTGCGTGTATGTTGGAATAACACATCTGAGGGGAGAAAAAAAATTCATAAAGACAAGTATTGTCTTTCTAGCATAACTGATGTATGGTCAGTGTTACTTATGTTTTTTAGTAGGGTTTATTTTATATCTCATTGATTTTTCACTCTTAAACTCAGGCTTTTAAGGCTAATTCCAAAGGTTCTGCAAAACATAATAAACATGGCTTATTATTCAATAAACCTTAAATTGTTAAATGTTTTCCTGGTTGATTTACACATCTGTTCAAACAGGTGCATTTGATTTTTATTAGTTACTAAGCAAGGGGCCTATATAAAGAATGCGTTTGTAAAATTTTATTGCTGCTTTAGTAATTTTAATATAAAACATAACTTACTAAAGACTTTTTTACAGGGTTATTCTCAGAGCTCCTTATGTTGCTAATGATGTCCTGAAGAAGAACCAGTATAAACAAATGATTGGCAGAGCTGGTCGAGCTGGAATTGACAGCGCAGGAGAAAGTATTCTCATAGTGCAAGAAAAAGACAAACACTTGGTAATTTTTACAAAGCTGTTGGTAATTTAAATTGTTGGATTAAGCTGGTGGGATAAATAGGAGGAGCTGAACTGCCTAGATTAATTTTTGTTCACTTAACATTGCAAGTATTTGACTTATGTAATAATACCTGTAAACTACCTTTATGTGGTTTGTTTTCAGATGTGAACTGTAAACTTTAGGTGTCCACACTTACTTTCTTTATAAGCTGAATCATCTGTATCAGTATTTTTAAAAGAGTAAAACTAATGCATAAATATTTTCCTTGAACTAATATATTTCTTGCTCTTTTTAGGTTCAGGATTTAATTAACAGTCCTTTGGAGAATTGCTACAGCAATCTTCTGCTGGAGTTGACCAAGGGAATGCAGAGCCTGTTGTTATCTTTGGTTGGACTGAAGGTATCAGTTAACTCTTCTCTGAGTAACTTAAGTGCTTGGGAACGCAAAGAAAATCTTATCTGTTGATTCTGTAGAAAAAATAGACTTTTTAAACAGATTGGCTTACAAGTTCAGAACAGCTTCTAATCAGATAAGAAGGACAAAGATTTGATTAGTCTTTTTAACTCAGTTATCAAGTAATCATGTAACATGACAATTTCCTTATGTGTAAAAGTCAAAATTTTAACTACCTTATGATACATTACAGTATTAATATGTCAATTTCTGATACTTGATTCAAAATACAAATAGAAACAGTAGAAACAAATTAACATGATGCAGTAGCTAGAATAATAGAACGGATGGAGAGCAGTTCCATCAGATCTATCATAGACTGTCTATCATTCTATTTGTCATGTATAGAAACACATTAACAGGATATCAAACTGCTCTATTCAGTAAATTTTTTCGTGTAGTTTATGAAATGTGTTATGTGAAATGACACCTTTAAACATGCTAATCACTTGCAAAACTGATGCAGATAGCAGTTACCCGTGAGGAAGTCAACAATTTTATGTGCAATACATTGCTGGGTGTTCAGCAGCAGCTGCTGTCTAAAGAGAAAAGCCTCTCAGAGATAATTAAAGATGGGTTAGAAAATCTAATAGAAAAAGGACTCCTAAAAGGAAGAATATCTGAGAAGGACCAAGATTCCAAATGTACACTAACAATCACACTGTTGGGTAAAGCTACATATAAAGGTAAGACTTTTTTGTTCTTATTATAATCTTTATTTCAACAAAACATTTCATCTCAGCCTTATCTCAATTCAACATGTTTTGCCATCTGTAGTCTGAAACTCTAATGAAAAATAAGTTGTAGGGAGACAGTTTTGATTACTAAATGATGTGCTGGACTGAAAATGGGAACGAACAAGTAGTGCGTGACTGAACATGATGGGAATGTAATAACACTGGTCACAATGGGACTAAAACCAGAACTGTACCCCCCAAAAAATGACTTAGATTTGATCTAGTGATTGTAATCACAATGGCTCACGACCTCGTTTTATAATTCATTGTTACGAACAGGAGGATTTCTTGATCTAGAGGGAGGCTTAGGAGGGAAAGGAAGCATATGACATGTAGACCAACTGTAGTAAAGAAGAGACTATATCAGGAAGTTTTGTTTTCCTGTCATAGCATAAAGATACAGGGTATGGAACACAATTGGAATAGGATGAATCTCTGCAAGATTCTTATGAACAATCTACGAGATTGTTCCAGGATTTTATTACAGCCGAGGCAATTCACAACCACTCCAAAACCACGCACAGAACAGACATATATGGAAATAGGTGACTGCCTTTCCTCAGTTCTGTTTCACTGCTCATGTTAGGTTAGAGCAATTAATTCAGGTTAGTTATTTCTCTTCAATTCGCATGGCATAACAAGCTTTTGTGGAAGATAAGGGAAATACTGACTCTATGTTGAAATCTACTATACTTAACTCTGTATGCCTGTTTAAAATTGCAATATATTGTGTGCTTATTTTAGGGTCTATAGACTTGGCATACTGCAATCTTCTTTACAGAGAATTGAAGAAAGGTTTGGAAGGGCTGATTCTTGAGAGCAATCTTCATCTTCTATATCTGGCAACTCCGTATGATATGACTTCTAACTGTAGCCCAGATTGGATGATATACTTGAGACAGGTGAGAATTTACTAGCAAATGTGCATATAGTAATCCTGCTTATTTAATTTTAAGTAAGTTTATACACATAGGAAATATAGATAGTGGGATAACCAGATTTGATGAAAAGTTAAGATATGGTATTTTATTTTCAGTAACAGGCCAGAAGTGCTTTCCTGTATTGCATAAAAACCTAAGTTCTCTTTTGCATCTATAATATTTGACCCTGTTTGGGGGAAACAATGGCATGAAACATCTCTTGAGTTGCCAGTACTCCAAATCCTGATTCTAACCTTGGTGCTAGCCTTGCCATCACCAGAGTCCTGGTTAATCTTAAACAAGACTTTCCTATAAACTGGCAAGTTATATGTAACCACATCATTGTAGTCTTGCAAGAAAACCACTATTAAATTGATCAAGAGCCATATTTACCATCTGATGCTCACTTAATCTCTAGTTTAGGGAGCAAAATCCACTAGAGAATGTTAAGCCTTAATCTTTGTTTGATATCCGAGTCTAATGCTTAACTCCAGCCATGATTGCAACTATTACGCTGTGACCAATACCTTCCTACAGACTACTATGCTTATGTCAGCCTTAGCAGCACAGCCCTTATCCTAGCCTTGCACACTCTGTAAGATCCACCCATAATTCAACTACTCCCTTTTCTGTAGTGTTGTATACTAGGGATAGCACTAAAATCTATCTAATTTTGTTAATGTGGCATTCGAGATGGACAGTTACAGGTGATTCGAACAAGTAGGCAAAGAAGCTGCAGATCTGACTGTCTAGTGACTATAGTACTAGTCTAGTGACTAAATACTATATAGAGATATTGAAAAACATTGTTTCACTTTGAGTAGTAGATTTATGCTTTCTACAATATTAAGAGAATTAAATATCTGAAAATTCTTTATAAAATCTTATTTTAGTTCAACCAGTTAAGTGCAGCAGAGCAAAAAGTAGCGGATATTGTGGGAGTACCTGAAAGCTTTATTACAAAAAAGGCTTCTGGTCAAGCCATCAGAAAGGTAGGCTGGAGATTTCTTATACCTAAGATGACAGTTTAGTCATCTCATTTGATGATTTACAAATTCTAGATTATTTTTCTGCTAGTGTTCTTTATTACTGTTGTACTTACTAAGGTTCTTTTAACCTCATTCGTTGGTTTTCTTAATGTTGTTTAATGACTTTGGGTATAATATAGACATGTTTTAGAGATATGAAGGAGTAGAGATGAAACGAATTTCCTTGTAGCACTAACAGAATATCTTGAATGTGATATTGGCTCTGAATTCTAACTTGCTTTATTCCTAGAATGTGGACAGTGCTGTGGTAAACAGGCTCTACCTGTCGTTTGTCCTTTATACCCTACTGAAAGAGACCAATATATGGAGCGTTTCAGAGAAATTTAATATGTCTCGAGGATATGTGCAAAATCTCCTTAATTCTGCTGCCTCATTTGCCTCCTGTGTTCTCCATTTCTGTGAGGTAGTGTGTTAAATGAATTCCAATAAATTCTTTGGGATTGGTTTTGCAAAATCTGGAGTTTTGTTCTCTTATGTTAGAACTGAACACAGGTGTTGTATTTCACCTGTCCTGTACAAAACTGTGTTTTTTCACCTTTCCTGTTCAAAATTACTTTTGCTGTTCAGAAAAGCATGCTCATACAGTGATATTTCTTATATTAAAAGTAAGCTTTATGCGCTGAGAATGTGAAAATATACAAACGGTACAGGACATTGATCAGTGTCAGCGCTGTTGGTGAAATAATTGACAGTTTTACCTTTCTCTTGGAAATAAGGCCATCTGGTTGTGGAATGTCATCTCAGGAAAACAGCTGACTTGGCTTGTTCTCTTTTTTTTCCTCTGTTGAAATAATGCATTGCTTATCCTTCAGAACTGCCCTAACTTTGGGATGGTCAGCTGAAGAGTGCTGAATACAATTCTGGAACTAGCTGAAAGGATAACTAGAAATAATAGTGCTTCCCATATCTAAAAGCCAAATATATGCTTGTTGCCATAGCAGAGCTGTCAGTCATACCCCCCAATACAGAACTTAGGATCTGATTTTTAGTGATCTGTTTCTGCAGGAATTGGAAGAATTCTGGGTTTATAAAGCCTTGCTGACAGAACTTACCAAGCAGTTGACATACTGTGTTAAGAGAGAACTCATCCCTCTGATGGAGGTAGCAGGGGTTCTAGAGGTTAGTAAACCTGGCTTTGGGAGATTTTTCAATGTAAACTTACATGCTAAATGTTACTGTGCCTTTCAAGTGTATCTGGAAGACCAATAGTTTTTTATTGAGAATTTGGCATAGTGCAGATGTCCTACAACAGTCCTGGAGGTTGGGGAAAAAGCAGTCTGTTGAGGAAATGTGAGCTGGAGCCAATAATGTTTTTCTTCTGGCTGCTACCACAGCAACAGTGAAAATGCTGTATTTGGACAATAATTTAGCTGTATACTCAGTTGGAAAACACAGTCCAGGTTTCTTTTGTGGTAAGGATTCTTCAGTTCATGAGAGTAAAGAGAATAAGAATTTACATGTTTAGTTAAGTTAGAAGATTCTCACAAATATGTGAAGTCCTATTGGGAACTTGGGCTTTTACAATCACTTGCAGTGCTGTATGTATTTTAAATAAGAAACTTAACTGGTCTCTGAATCGAAGACTCCCATTAAAGTAGAAAATCTTTTTGGGCTTCAGTGCAAGGTTATAAGTAATCACTGGACCTCTTTGCCAAATGATCCAACTTGCCTGTCCAGCCTATTGTAGAATCAGCTTGTCAGCAAACCATTGAATTTAGTGGCAGTAAGGTTTTATTCTGAGAAGCTAAACAATGATGAAGAGTCTAATGGGTTTTTTTGTATATATCTGAATATTATCTGAATATATTTTCTCAATTGGATGCAAAAGGTAAGTAGTCTTTTTTTCACAGCTCACTCCCTATGGGAGCATTTCTGTATAAGGGCAGAAACAGCCTGGACAGCATGATTCTGCTGAAGTTGTATTTTAAAGATCACTCTTCAAAATTATTGCTATAACGAAGGTACTTCTGGACTGGAGTTAAAACTGTATCAACAGCTGATATTCGTAGCAGGTAGACTGTCATTTTGAACAGATGTGATTTGCTTAGATTTCTGTGGAGGAAATGATAAAATCAATCTTAAGGTTACTGTAGCGAAAGAAAATGGTTTTGTGCTCATTTACTTGCACACCTTTCAAAGAGCAATCTAAAACCTTTTCATGAGATTTAAGTCATTAGTGGGGAAACATTCTGCATCATCGGTCATACTGTGCATATAACAGCCAAATAGAGCACAGAAAATATTTGCTGGCAATTAGTGGTTATTTTTGGTGAAATTAATGACACCTACTTCATATCAATGAACATGCGTAGTCCTCAGTTACCATGGAGGAAGATAATATATTGTAAGCTGTTACCTGTTGGATGCTAAAAAACCCCACATATGCCATCAAATAAATGTCTTCCTATTTCTTGTTGTCTTTAAAAGAGGCAAGGGGAAGAAAACAAAAGGTAATTGAGCAAATGTTTGGAGGTTTAACACTTGTTCATTGAATGGGTGTTATTTCATAACTCAGGATACAAAAGCCTTGGGTATAGTAAATTACTCTGCTACTAGTGTAGAAATGCATTTTAATTTAAACTTTGTAAAGTTCTAGCAGTATTTGTTTTGCAAAAGAAATGTTTTCCCGGAGACCCTCTGTTAAGCACATACTGCTTGGCTACCTTACATAGCAACAAGATCAAACCAAGTTCAGAGAAGCAGATAATGCACACTCCCTTACACTGGTGATAATCAAATTCCAGAGAATATCTCCTGTATATATGAGCTCACAGCCATGACTTTGCACAGAACTACAGAAATTAAAAAGATACTGTGATACTAAAGGAAAAATTATAAGCTTGAAACAGGAAAGTATAGTCTTTTCTGGAATTTTGTGAAAGCTCTGTTCTATGAAAATTCTGCAAAAAAAAAAAATCTGGATAAAAATCAGCCCTCCTTTCACTTAGACACCTCCAAAGAATGTGAGACAGTCATTCCTGTCAATGACAGTGAATGCAGAAAATATGGTAACAAAAGAGGATGGCAGAGTCAGCATCATCTAGGCTCAAAGAAAATAAAGACAAATGGGTTCCTAAGAGCTGGATAAGATTGTATGAGGAGGTAAATCTTAGCAGTAATGACGTATTTTTGGGAAGTAAAGATTCTCAGTGAGTATTCATGTTCTTGGAAAGATAAATCAAAGAGAATTGGATTGATATGCAAAGATGAAATGTTTGAGGTTGGTGCGGAGATTGGCATTTAATGGTAATTCTTATTGCCTGTTCTAATAATCTAACACGATTTTGGACTTGCAGGCTAGAGCAAAACAGCTTTATAATGCAGGATACAAAACTTTAGCACACTTGGCTAATGCAAATCCAGAAACTCTGGTCAAGATGATTGAGCACTTGTCACCACGTCAAGCCAAACAAATTGTTTCATCTGCAAAGGTAAGTTAGAAACAAAGTTACAAAAACCTGCTTCAGAACTTCAGTATGTCAAAAGTGTATGTTTGAATGACATTAAAAATGAAGGATTCAGTTTACTAGTCAAGGCATTAGTTGATATTTGTGATCCAAATACTGATCTGTATTAAGAATATATTGAAGTATTCGTAATATCATTTATCTAAGATGGTTAAGAGTAATGAATTGAGCAGTTGCTTACCTTCATGCTCCTGAATGATAGGAAAATTTAAACTTTTCTTAAAACAATTTGTTATATACAGGATAGGGGAAAGTTGTGCTGTTTTTCAGAGGAGAAGCAAAGGGCAAAAATGTTTGACGGCTTGTCTGATGAAATGCGGGAATTAAATGACTACCTTGATCTCCCTGCTGAGTTATAACTGAAAATGCTCAATTCTGCCAATACCTCAGGACTTACCTTACAGAAATTCTAGTGGTAGTTGTGATAAAAGAACAGGATTTTCAGACTGTAGAAATGGAAACCAACAAGGTATAGGGTTAACCTTGCCTATTTAGGTTGCTTTTGTCATGCCCTGTTATTCTTTCCTTTCTAATTGTTTTCCATTTTAAATATGCATCATGAGAAGGGCCATCATTTAATATCTGCCTCTAAGGCACACTTAGTGCCTTAGGCACACATAAATAATCCAAGGGAAAGGATCTGTAACAAACATTGAGTTGTGCCTAAACAAAAAATACAGGAAGTATTTTATTTATTAAGTGGTAGTGTTTTCTCTTCTCAGTCTCCATTAATCATCTGCTGTTGCAATGGCATCGGCTTCATGTTTGATTCTGCTAAAATAGCAAGCTTTCGGTAAAGTAAGGGAATGCCTAGAATAAATGAATGAGTGGTTGGTGTAAAAATGATGCAATCAATAGCAAAGTCTTGGTTTGTATATTCTCACAGTGTAAAAGTACTAACTTCGGGGTTTATGCGCTTAAGAAATCATCATGGCCATTTAATGTTGTTGTAGGCTCCTTACTGCTTTTTTTGCTGCTGTGTGAGCCAAAAGAAGGGGATATATGCAGATTCTTCATCTACATCAGTGTCAAATCCAGCAATCTAGCCTACTCTCATGCTCAGATTTTAAATTGGTGGAGTTTTATCTAACTGGGAAGTTAGAAGAGTGATTACGTGTGTTATGCTATACATGCTACTGGGGGACTCTTATACTCCAACTGCCAGCAACAAACAGTTTAGGGCAGTAGATTAAACAGTTGATAATATCAGGGGTCCTATATGTCTGATGTAAAATGCTGTAGTAAGAAATTTTGTATAAAGCAAGAAATTGGCAGGCACAACTTACAAATGTTTATTCTGACATGGAAACTAAATGTTTAAGGTTAAAAATGCCCTTGTTAACAGTTCTAGACAAAACTGTTCATGTTCTGTTAAATTTTGTGTATTATGTGATGGCAGAACTGAGAAAACCAGCTGTGTACTGTATGAATTTTTGTGTTAGTGTTTTTCATAAGGGTATACACTAAACAGTAAAAAATGTTGGTAGTAGTACTTGTGAAAATGTTAGTCCTTTGAGACAAAGGTACTGCAGTCCTGTGAGCAGCAGCAGCAGTTTTTTACAGAACACGTGCAAGCTTGGAAAGAAACATTGGTGTTTTAACCTGTCTAACAGTTACAGCTAATGCTTGTATTCATTTTCTGATTTTTTTTCCATTATAGATGCTGCTGAGTGAAAAAGCTGAGGCTTTACAAGAAGAAGTTGAAGAACTCTTAAAGGTGCCTACAAATATCCCAGGGACCTACTGACCAACTGTCATGAAGAAAAATCATGAATCTAAAAATTGGGATTTTTAAAATTTTTAACTTTCCTGTGTAAAGCTGCTGTAATTATAATAAATATTTCATGTCTTTTGTATACCTCAATTTTGTGTGAGTTCTGAGTCCAGAATGTTTCTTGGAAAGTTGACTTCATTTGAAGATTTTGATTGTGAATGTCTTGAGCAATAGGCTAGAATCAAAAAATGTGATCTTAATTCATTCCTGTTTTTAGACATAGCCCTAGGAGTGCTTTGGGGACTGGACTAACTGCCTGGTGTGTACTTCTGCCTAGAGCTTAGGTTCATAGCTGACTTAAATAATGCCTTTACATTGGATATTCCCTTTAGGACACATGTGCTTGAGCGAGCTACTCCAAAATTCCTGCTTGCAGGAATCTCTACTAATTAGTGTAGCTAATGGAAGGAGAGAAATAGAGTTGCAGTTCATAACAAAGAAGTTGTCCCAGAGTTGTGTAAGAAATTGTAAATGATGCCTAGTTTAAGCCATGTTAAAAGATGCAAATATCAAATTCACATTCAGCCTCTGGCAATTCCTGAGAGAGAATTCTTTCAGGATGTCTCTGTAGCAGTCTTCCAAACAGAAAGTTTAAATTTTCTTGGAATGTTTTTAAATTTCTTGATTAAATGTGAAGACTAATAAAGACAAAGGCTTGAAGAACTGATTCTTGAGAAGCCATATCAAGTTCTGAGACTCCATGGGCATGTGTCAATCACACTAGTTAGGATTTTTAAAGGTATCTGAGCCAGATTTGCTGGTTCAACAAGTTAGGCTTCATGAAAGTAGTTTTGAAGATGCCTGAAACTTCTTCAGTTGTGATACAGTAAACTCCTTTTCAAAGCTGGTATGTGGTACATGACAATGTTAGAGCACTGCACATTAAGAAAGACTTGAAAGCTGTAACAGACTGCTGGGTTAAATCATGGTAGCCAGTATACTGACACAAATACGGCATTTCTATGTAAAATTAGGTGTCCCTTCTCAGTAAAGGAAAAGTAAGATAAACCTTAGTTAAGCTTTTTTTATTCAGCTTAGGTTAATTGTGTTGGGATTCTAGAGATAAACAGGAATGTTTTTAAATCCAATGGGGTCATTAGAGGTTGAACGTTTGACTGAAAGCGGTTATGGTGAAAAACTGGTGAAAAGGCTAGTATTTTACTGCTAATTTTGTTGTTGCATTAGAGAAATCACAGGTAGCAATTGAATTCTTTATAAACCTTCATTTAGCAGAAGCATGCATCTAAGACCATAATTATGATTCTTCATAGTGGCTTACAAAGTTTGGATAAGTGAAATATTTGAGTGCATTCAGTATAAAACCAGGTCAAGAATTTAAAAACAGCACTTTTTGGAGGCAGCGTGATTCATTTCCACTGCTAGATGGGAACCCTGTTACTGATACTTAGGTGCCTAAAGCACAAATGCTTTTGGAAACATGAGCACATCTTAAGTTGGCTCTAACAATAAGGTATAATTGGTCCTCAGGGGCAGAAGCAATATTTGCTATGACTTGAGGTATCTGTCTCTTAATGCCTTGCCCTTTTGATATATATTTTTGATCAAATGATAGATAATACGAAATTCTCTATTGGTTTATTTGCATTATCTTGAAGAGGTGTGAGTACATATCTAAGCAGTTGATGTAGCATGCATGTTGGAAAATTTTAGTGATGTCTGTAAGGCCTAACTGGTTGCTCCAAAGGTTTATTGGTGGTTGATGGCATTCCTCCAAAGTCTGAAACAGTCTTGCATGGATTTTGGGGAAAAAAACCAGGGCAAATTACTGTAAAATTATTCACTCCGGTACTGAGTTACTGCAATAACTGATGTTGTGGAAATAATCCATTAATTGCTACATTAACTACAGGAGTCGTTAATGAGCCATTAACCTCTGTCACAATACTATCCATGATATTTGTACTTGCATGCTAATAAAAAAAAGTGTACATTTTTATTTTTAATATTGTGGAGGGGAACAGCAGGAAAAAATTATTTCTGGTAGCTGTCCATTGTTGAGTCACTAACTGCCCATCCTCACACTTGTACATCACTGTAACAACCAGCACTGTTGCAAGATCAGGTTTTGATAAGATGCATGTTTAGGAATGAAGTCAAGTATTCCCTACAAATGCTAAAGCCCCTTTGAAAATGGTAGCAAAAGCTGGTTTGAAACAAGCAGGTGGTTTCAGGTCTGCATGAAGCTGGTCTGGAAAGAAAATGAGGTTGACATTTGTCGTCTCTGCTGCTCAGTTTACAGAGACTGTGCTTTGCCAGATGGATGAGTGCAACTCCCCCAAGGCTTTCTCTGTGACCTTTGATAACACCAGAAGTTAAATGAATGAAAGTGCAGTGATTTGCACTAAAACTTTGCTATATGTAGCTTGTCTTATTTTTCTGAAATCAAACTTATCAAGCAAGGCAGTACACATTTTTCATATTGCTTTTTCTTTCTACAGTATGTATTCATGTATGATTAAATACTTTTCACAGAAAGCTTTGTTACCCTGGCTTTTCCCCTGGGTGGAGGTGGGAGAGGGGAAAAAAGTACACAACAGATGCTGGTCACAGTATTTTTTGCTGCTGGATGATGCTGGCGTACTTCAGTGTCGAGTACAATACAGGCCTCATAAAATGCAGTATAATGTGCAGGTGTCAGAATGGGTATACTAGTTTGGTGAATCTTGCAGGTGGTTGTGCTATGGAAAAGCTTGTGCCTAAGGTTGGGGTCAGGACGTTTTGGAAGGCAAAGATTTCTCACTTGCTTCAATGGGATGTTTATATCCTAAAGCCTCTGTTAAAGGGAAAGAAGCAACAGTGATTAGCTTATCTATGTGAAGTAATGATAGATGCTTCAAAGCTAATGTAGGTCGTAAAAATATGCTCTATAGGATGTTCCTGCCACTTTCTTCATAACCCACAGTAAATTGGATTAGAGCTATGGTGTGTGTAAGTCTCTTCAGGTTGCAACTAATGCAGAGTAAGTGTTCTGACCAAAAACCTCGGAGCATATTTCTTGGTCTTTATGCCTATTCACTCCACTTTCCAACTTGCCCGCATAGACCTGTTCTTGTGTCTGTGTGGTTCCCTTCCCTTCCTTCCCCCGAGTCCATAATTCTGTACTTTCAGGAATCCCTGTACATAACTTACTGAAAACCGTCGTAAGAGGGTCAGGCTTACGTTAACGTTTAGCTGTTAATTTTCATTGTGTGAACGAGACCTATTGTCTTCCTGTATTCTGGAAAGCTGCTTCCATGTGAGCTAGTCCTGCCTAGGCAGCTCCCACTTTGTCCTTCTTTTTAAAGCTTCATTTCGCCTCTTTCAACATGGTGGACCAGCACTGAGTATCGGTTGTAATGAGAGCCAAATATTATCACTTAAAAGCTTTGTTTTGATTAGAAGGGAGGCTGAGTGATTTCGCGGTGCTCTGGTGTGCTGGAGCTCAGCAGCTCCTGTGGTATCTGAATTTGTCAGCTGCAGACTCAGTGGAAACAAAGTCTTTTAGCAATATCTATAAAGCTGTGTGCACTTCAAAGAGAATTGCTACAAACTAGACCCAAAGTGTCATTTCCATCTCTGAATAAACAAAGCGTGTGCAATCTGAGAGTCTCATAACCAGCTGGGTTCAGAAATAAAACCAGCTGGGAGTGCAGAGACCTGTGAGCTGTGTCAGGACAAGGTCTGGATGGGGGTTTGGGGGCAGGGAGTAAGGATAGCTTGCAAAAACACCTTGATAGACATCTCTGTTTTTATAGTTTCCAGGCTTTCGTGGCATCAGCTTAGTTTTAGTTTCATCTTCCTGAGGCTTCTTATATAGAAGCATAGATTAAGTGCAACTCTGACACAGGTCAGCTCTGTTCATCTGCCCAAACACTGCTATGTCACAAGAATTGTTTGCCTTTTGTACAGACAACTCTTCCCTTTTGAATTCCCTTAATATGCACAGGTAAAGCACTGAGATAGATATAGATCTATATAGCATTGACCATTTGAAACACGTACCT
>NW_009200460.1:0-756 GCF_000690835.1 Fulmarus glacialis
GGCATTTTGGGCTGGTTTGGGGCATTTGGGTTGTTTCGCGCTATTTCAAGGTGGTTTTGGGGCAATTTGGGCTGGGGGGTGATTTGGGGGGGGTTGGGGCATTTGGGGCTATTTTGGGCGCAATTTGAGGTGATTTGGAGTATTTAGGGGTGTTTCGGGCTGGTTTTGGGTTGGTTTGGGGTATTTGGGGGCATTTCAGGCTGGTTTTGGGGCGTTTTGGGCTGTAGGGGGGCGACTTGGGGTGTGTTTTGGGTAATTTTGGGGCATTTGGGGCTGTTTTGGGGGCCATTTGAGCTGGGTTGGGGTATCTTGTTTTGGGGGCAATTTGAGCTGGTTTGGGGTATCTTGAGGCATTTCGGGCTGTGTTTGGGTGTTTCGGGCTGGTTTTGGGTGGGTTTGGGTTATTTTTGGGCTGGTTTGGAGGTGTTTTAGGCTGTTTTGGGGCGTTTCAGGCTGGTTTTGTGTTTAGGGCCATTTTGGGGGCAATTCAAGCACGTTTGGGGTATTTGGGGGTGTTTCTGGCTGGTTTGGGGCGTTTTGGGCTGGTTTTGTGCATTTCCGGCTGGTTTTGTGTTCGTTTGGGGTATTTTGGGGCAATTTGAGCTGGTTTGGGGTATTTCGAGGTGTTTCGGGCTGATTTTGGGCTGGTTTGGGGCGTTTCAGGCTGGTTCCAGGTTGGTCTGGGGTATTTTGGGGCAATTTGAGCTGGTTTTGGGGCATTTGGGACCGTTTTGGGGGCAATTCGAGGAGGTTTGG
>NW_009200461.1:0-7822 GCF_000690835.1 Fulmarus glacialis
TATTTATATATACTTGCTTATATCCCCCATACATATACTTGCTCTTACATATCTAAGATATAAGAGATGAAGCAGCTCTGGACCCAGAGCAGGCAGGGGGACACGCGGCCTGTGCCAGGGGACGGGCCTTGGGGAATGGCTTGCCGAGCTTGCCTGGGCCCACGGCGTGCAGTCAGCGAAACATTGGCCATTCGTATGTCCCGCTTGTGAGCTGGGAATGATTGTTTTCAAAGTGAACATGGGAAGGGTGTGTATGTCTGTGTTCAAATTGTTAACCTGTAATTATGCTAAAAACATTCAAGTTTAAACAGATAATAGTCAGGGTACTGACTAGAGAGAAGAAGGAATTAAAGGCAAGCACCGGTACAGGGATTCGACACCAGCTCTGGAAAATAGACACTACAGCTTTACAAATGACCATTGGAAAAAAGATCATGCAAGTAATGGGTTCAGTGCAATTACCATCCCGTATAGTATACTGCAGGGAAATCCGCGAGCAGAGGGAGCATGATTTTTCTAAGCTCTTAGAAGCAGGAATTAAATTCAACATGTGAGAGAGCTGTTAGTACACCAGCAATTCACTAATTCACAGCCATGACTGAGACATCCATTGTGAATTAATTAATTCTGGCAAATTAGAAAGTGAATAAACATGATGAAAAAAATCCAAGTTACTTCACTGAAAAAAAAAAGGTAGTTAGAAAGGCAAGCACTCAGGTGCTTTGCTCAGGAGGGACAGACAGCTGAATGGGATCCTAAGGCTTTTTGCTGCTGGTTTGAGGTCCCGTGGAGCTCTGCAGCTCAGGCTCAGCTCCTCTAATCACCATCCTGCACCAACAAATGGTGGAAGTGGGGAAAAATAATACGTCATCCCGTGAAATTAATCCTCCTTCGAGCAGCTCTGTTTTGCTGGCCCCTTTCTTCCTTTGACCGTACCTTACGCAGAGCCCCTGTGCCCTGCACGGGATGCCGGGTCCGGCATGGCAGCAGCGAGCTCCTCCAGGACCAGCCTCCCTCCGCTCTCCTTGAGGCCAGGAGCGGGGGGAGGCAGGGAGGCCGCCAAGGGCACCAGGGGCTCCTGCGGTTCGGCCAAAAACCAGGCTGGGCCGACGCGTCCCTGCAAGAGCATCAAGCTCGCAGGACGTCATTCACATCGGGCTGGTTTCTGTAAGAGAGCAGCAACACAACTGCCTCTCAAATACCATTTTAAAGTAGGTCCCCAGCGGCCCCGGGGGTCTCTGTCCCACCCCGGCCCCAGGGATCGAGGCCTATTTCTTACTCCCTCTGCTGCACCCTCTTCTTCCTCGGTACTTCACGCAGGGGTAGTAACTCATCGCCTGGTTTATCTTTTCCCTTTTCCAAGGCTGTCATGCGGTAGGACACACATGCCCTTTCCCTTTGGAGGGTGTCTCCTCCTCTCCCCCACCACCCTGCTGCAGGGGCAGGTCCCGAGAGCCTCTCACCATGTCCCGCACGGCGTCCCCCCACATCTTGCAGCCTGCCGCACGCTTTTGGATGTCACTGCCCATAGCCCAAAGGGGCACAATCCCAAGCAAGGTAAATGTCACTCCGACAAAAAGCCCCATGCCGAGTTTCACTGGCAGTGGGGTACGTGAGAGCTCCCCAGCACGAGCCCCTTTGCACAGAGCCCGAACGGTTGTAGGAAAGCGGGGCAGGGAGCAGAAAGGTAGAAATAACTGCCCGTACCTCATGTGTGTCACCACCTCGTCATGTGACGGGTATGGAGATGTTCCTTGAACTACATGGCCATCTCAATAGGCATAGAATCATAGAATCATGGAATCATTAAGGTTGGAAAAGACCTCTAAGATCATCAAGTCCAACCATCAACCCAACACCACCATGCCCACTAAACCATGTCCCTAAGCGCCTCATCTACACGTCTTTTAAATACTTCCAGGGATGGTGACTCAACCACTTCCCTGGGCAGCCTGTTCCAAGGCCTGACCACTCTTTCAGTGAAGAAGTTTTTCCTAATGTCCAGTCTAAACCTCCCTTGGCGCAACGTGAGGCCATTTCCTCTCGTCCTATCGCTGGTTACTTGGCAGAAGAGACCACCCCCCACCTCGCTACAACCTCCTTGCAGGTAGTTGTAGAGCGCGATGAGGGCTCCCCTCAGCCTCCTCTTCTCCAGGCTAAACAGCCCCAGTTCCCTCAGCCGCTCCTCATCAGACTTGTTCTCTAGACCCTTCACCAGCTTCGTTGCCCTTCTCTGGACACGCTCCAGCACCTCAATGTCCTTCTTGTAGTGAGGGGCCCAAAACTGAACACAGTATTCGAGGTGCGGCTTCACCAGGGCCAAGTACGGGGGCCCGATCACCTCCCTGCTCCTGCTGGCCACACCATTGCTGATATAGGCTAGATACAGGCATGACACAGACCGTTTGAAAAAAATAATCTAGTTCTTCTTGCCAGCTGCCTTGACAAATATACAAAGAGAAAACATAACCGACATCCAGTTCATGTTTTAATTGGGCATGGGCACGCACTGGTGCCATTCACAGACCAGAGCCCGGATTCACGGTCCCTGACAAAGCATTTCAGGGAAAAGGCTTTGGGGAGGAAATATTAGGAGTAGGGACGACTGCAGTTACGCTGAATAGCTTCTACTTAAAGTTTGGAAGAACAATAATCCTGTCTTTCCATGGACTTTGGACCAAGCTGAAGTGGCTGAATTTAATCACCCAGTTTCACAAGTGCCTGTGACTGCTCCTGAAACTGCGTTTCACCCATTACTGGCTGGGGATGTTCACTCAGACTCTTGAAGCTTTCTCAAAGAAACATCTCTGGGTGAGCGTTTTGTTACCTTTCAGTTCATTCAATTAATGCATAATGAACAGACTCACACCCCCCAAAACCTATTTACAGTAGAAAGCACAAATAAATGTAATTGTCATCCATATCAATTGGTTTTTTTCCTCAGGGATGCCATACTTTATCCTCAGTTCAAGGTGCCATTTCAGAATTAAAACACATTTTAAAAATATTATTGCAAATCACAAGAACTAAGGGTAGCATGTAAAGACTGTCAGAAAAGAAAAACAATTACAGAAGAATCATAGGAAAAAAATCTGTTGCAGATTCCTTTCCTGGGGAGCAAGAAGAGCAGTATGTCGTTCTGCAGAACCATGTCCTTTTAATAAACTTTTTATTACTGTGGAACAACTGAAAGTTATCTATAAAGCGCAGCATCCATTCCAGCAAGAATCTACTCCTAAAGCCAAAACCAGGTTTCCATCAGTGTGGTAAACATGAAAGGAAATAGAAGTCGCCCTGAAAAACAGCACCGTAGAGGAACGTATTTCCTGAGTTAAAAAAAAAGGCAAAAACCCAGTCAAATACATCCATTAAGTCAATAGAACTGAAAGCAAATACATCCATGCATCCCGAATCAGGGAAGACACAAGGCTGTGAGCACTGGTGAAACGATTAAAAAGGATATTCCGTATATTGGCAGGAGCCTTTAGTTTTCATCCTTTAACACTTGTACGCAATGGCAGAAGACAGCCTGGGCCCGGGAACCTGAGCGGGTGCCCCCGGGCCGGCAGCCCACACGGGTGCTCTCGGCGGGCGATGTTACCCAACAGGCCTGAACGACCATCACTCGCGTGAGCCGGCCGCGCTCCACGTGTCCGTGCGAGGGCTGGCTGCCATGCAAACCTTTCACCAGGCTTTGGGAGAAGAGAGGCTGAGCTACCGCAGAGGTACTGCGGGAGCGTTCTCTACCGGCCTGAATTTACCCACCGATCTTTCCGAAAGGACTGCTTTTCTTCTACTACTTCTCAGCACTTTTATTCTCCTGCTTTTACCAAATCAATTCTAAAATAGAAAATTCTTCAAGGAGAAAGGTTTTTCCTGGTTATGCCGGTAGATTAAGGTTGAAAGCCAGGGAAGGGGAACTGGAAGCCAATTTCTCATCCGCCGTGGACCTGGCTTCTTTCAGTGACCCTTTCTCAGGCTCAGCACTACCAAAACGACTGGGGAGGGTTTTTTTAAGGTGCTTTCCCTGTTCTTTTACGTTTTAAAGAAATTATGAACCAAGTTTACTAACTCGGTTGGTGTTGTAAGTAGCGCCCATTAAGCTTTGAAGCCCACACCCTCTGGATGATGCTGCTACGCGCTTACTTAGCACTTTACCCCTTCAAAGGACTTTGCAGAAACTAATTAATTAGCTCTTACAGCAGAAAACTGCTGCAGTGAAGGGCATGGGCTTAGTGCTGCTGTTCAGAGGGATTCGGTCTCAGCTGCTGTGGGGCTGAGTTAGCACGGGAGCCATTGCCACATCGCTTGACACTTAAATCTGTCAAGCCACTCCAGCAAATACGTGCAGGGACCTTCCCCAAGACTCTCCAAAGCTTTTCTATGCCTCTCCTCCTCCTCCTCCTCCTCCCGATGGGATCCCTGGCTCCCGAGGAAGAGGGCACTCCAGAGCTCTGCGCATCCCCACCTTCAAAGTCAGGCACTGCTTTTGGGAAGGGCTGAGCCCCTTTCCCCCAGCTCAGCGGGATTCACCTTTGAAAGCGAGTTCATTTACGTTCTACGGCAAAATTTGTATCCTCTGAAAATCTTCCGTGTGCGGGTGTGCAAGTGAGTCTGCACGTCTGTATCGTACGCACCAGAATGAGGAGACAGGAGGAAACATCACCTTCGAAACACAACAAAACACCCAGGCGATCAGAGGTATTCTTCTGGAAAACTCCTTGGGGAGCTCACGTGTGTTGTGGCCTCTTTTGCTTTTTGACAGAGCGAACCCAGGGCATAACTCCCAATGTTACAAACAGACAAGAAAGAAAAAAAAGGGTTGTGACAGTGGGGGTTTTGTTATTATTTTTACATGCCTCATTATGGAGAAGCTGAAACAAGTGCAAGCTCTGCTTTTCCCCTTCCCAGTCTGGCTTGTGGAACATCACCCACCTTCTCGCGGCTCCTGGCTGCCCCTCACCCTTCGGGGCTGTGGGCATCCTTCCACTGAGCGACCGTGCCCCAGGAGATAGCAGGGCTTCCTACATCCTTTGGTTCCTCCAGAGGAATAAGAAATCCTCATCCCTATAAAAAGGACAGTCTCCCAGATATATTTGGATAGGAAAAAATTGAATAAATTAAAGAGGAGAGAGAGATGGTTAAAACAAGACAGTGTTTATAAAACAAAAAGGAGTATAAAACTTTTTGCTTTAATTGGTAAAAAATTTAGACATAAAAATACGGATACAAAAAAATTAGCTTAGAGAGCAGAATGTGTACAATTTATGTACAATCCAGGCTGGATTCGGCTCGCAAAGACCAGAGACCCTGCGGCTCGTGCCCTCCCATCCTCAATCCCTGCATTTTCTGCTGTCCCAGCAGCAGCCAGGCTGCACTGAGACTGAACCAGCAGTGCAAAAAAAAAACCAAGCCAGTGTTTCCCCACTTCCTCGGGTGCTGCAATCCCAGCCCTGCAGCACCAGAAACGAGCAGCACATAGGAAACGCTGCTGATAAGGCCGGTGCCCTCCCGGCCGCCCTGCTGTCCCCCACAGCAGCAGCCCATATGCCCGCGGCCCAGGACAACGTGCTGGCAGGAGGGCTGCAAGTCGCTCTCCCTGCGGAGCATTAATGGCAACCAGCCTCATTGCCTCGTTCGTCCTGGCAAGGTATTTTGTGTCAGGGGGTCAGGATGTGGTGTCAGCACACGTATACACACATACTATAAAAAGAAAGCTGCTATTGGCATGTGGCCAAGCTAGGACGAAAGCCGAATTTACTCACAGTTACAGAAGAGATATTTGTTTCACAAAGGTGAAACTTAACCCAGATCCTTCTGCAGCCTCAGGAACGAAGAAGCTAAGAAGAAACAGGCTGTGTGGGATGTGCAGGGGCTGGGATATGGGGTGTGCAGGGGCTGGGTGTATGGGGTGTGCAGGGGCTGGGTGTATGGGGTGCTGAGCTTCAGGTTCCAACATTTGGGGAGCCAGGCACCCATGCAGGCGTTGCTGTGCATGTGAAGCTTACTGAATAAACCAAGCACTTGCTGCATGATAGATGAGGCTTGTCATCAGGGGACATCTGGTAACATTACACACACACAGAGTGTGAAAAAGCCCAGAGCTGCCCTACTGAACAAAACAACTCCTGGGATGCCCAGTGGGGAAAGTTCAAGAACCCCCTCGAATACTCCCTCAAAGCCCCCTACATCCTCTCCACCATGCTTAGCTCTTCCCCCTCGTACCACCGCTTTGGCACAGGCAAGGGGCTAACCCTTATCAGCGTGTCACCACCCATGGCTTACCAGATTTTCTTCTTCCTATAAGGTGCTTTTGGCCTAGGAGCCACATTGCAAGCAGCAGCTTTCTGGCTGCAAAGCAGCAGGTAAGACTCCCTGCAGGGCCGGGAGCACTGCTAACCTGCCAGACAGGAGACATCTTGAGCAACAGCAGGAGCATCAGCTGATCCTTAACAGGAAGGATGGAGGGGGGGTGTGAAAGAAAAGCTGAGAATTACTCAGCTGGTACCAGCCTTGTAATTATTTCCTATCCCAGGAGTCCACTCCTGAAGATGGTAGAGCCAGCTGGTACCAAAGAAGCCAAGCTGGGGTTAATGAGGTTTGGTGCACTCAGTAAAGGAACTGGATCGAGAGACATCAACAGCGTTTCCAGAAGATGTCCAATGCCATTTCTGGAGCTGGACTTCCCCTATGATGAAAATACTGCAGGTAGCACTGTCCAATGTCGTATATGTCCTCCCTCCCTCCACCTGTAAATGTCTCTGGAGCAGGTGAACCTCCAACTGTGCTCCTACCCCTGTCTACACCACAGTGAATTGCGTAGGACGTTGCCTTGACAGGCCACCACTTGACCATAGACATCAAGACTCATCTCCAGATCCCTTCTGCCTCTTCCCCACTCACTGCACAAATCTCACGCAGCCCTCTGCCAAAAACCATGACCTGGTACAGGCAGTGTCACCCCAGTCCCAAGGATTTAACCGATACAGCCTTCCAATGCAGACAGCCTCTGGAGCAGCTGCAAGCTCTGATGGTGCCTTCGGTCCTGTGTCCTGTCACGGATGGAGTCTGCTGCGTCAGGGCTGTGCTCTCAGGCAACGCTCCTTATAATAGCCAAATACTGCCAATGTTCTTCTCCACGCCCCAAGCACAGGTAAATCACCCTTTGCTTTTGTGCCTCAGCTTATTTCTAGCGCTATCATGTCCTGGCCAGGCTGCTGGACATGCGGTGCCCCTGCGACCACGCTGCGCCAGCCTGAGATGGGACATGGCGGGTCCCAAACTGAGGCCAGCCTGGAGACATAGCCCTGGTCCCCCCGGCAATCCAGCGGTGAGTAATCTCTGAGCGGCTGCGGTTTACGTGCCTTCGCGCCGGGAGCCAGCCTCCCTGCCCAGGCACCGCCTGCACCCTCCGGACTCGGCGCGTCCAGTCACTGCGCCGGCATGTCCTGCTGCTCCTCACATTCCTCTCTTGCTGTAACATTTTGGGAGCAAACCACCCCTGGGTGACATAGGGCTTTGGAACAGGCTGCTTGGGATTTACAGCTATCGAGAAACTCGCGGATTTAAACTTTTTTGTGGAGAGCTTTACCCCTCACTTCTAAACGTCAGCCTTGAACCGAACTGACCTTCCGAAAAACCCCAGATGAAAAACTCTTTATTCGTAATGACTAAAGCCCCTGTAAAAACAGCCGCTCCTCGGTGAGTGTTTGCTTTCGGCAAGGCGGGTCTGGAGCCGATCCCCGAGGGAGGGAGCGCAGGGTGCAGAGGGTGCACTGAAGTTGCACGTCGGGGCCACCCGCTTCCGTGCCGGCAGCGGCTG
>NW_009200461.1:7834-13521 GCF_000690835.1 Fulmarus glacialis
CCTTCCCTACCCTCCCCTCCTCCCGCGGCTCCCAAACCCGCGCTTTGCTCCCCGCTCCACAAACCCCGCGTCACTGCCTGTGCCAAAGGCAAAGCCCCTGCGGTAAAAGCAGACCCAGCAAAACCGCTCACAGCTGGGAGGGCTGGAGGGGGCAGGACAGCCTGAGCATCCCCTCCGTCCACCCACCCTGCCTCCTGCGGGCCAGGGACACCTCAGAAGAGGGACAAGCAGTTGCTTAACTGGGGACAAAGCCAGTCCAGACGTGTCCCCAGCCTGGAGAGGAGAGGTGGTCCTGCTGTGAGCCCCACGCGCAGCGTGTCGGGTAGTGTCCAGGAGCACCTGCTCACCTCTCCTCCCCTTCTATCCCATGGCAAATCCATCCCTGCGAAAGGCTCGGCAGTGTTAACGAGGCCGTTTCGTTAGCCAGCCAGGGGCCTGGGTTGGACTCAGGGGCCGGCCCGGCACTGCACAGGCCTCCTGGTTAGTCCTGCCAGGTTGTGAGCTGGTGCCCACAGCATCGCCCCGGCCTGGGCAGGCGCGCGGGTCCCTGGTGACACGCAGCACCCTTCCTGCAGCGCGGGGCTCCTCAGCCCAGCTGAGATGGCTCCTGCTTCCCGGCCGCCACGCCAGGAGGGCTCTGCTGATAGCAGAAACGGGGGACACCACAGCAGGCGTTTGGGCTGCTCGCCCCAGCACTTGACCTCCAAAGAGGCACCGCAGCTCCATCTCACCGGCCTTCCCCTCCAGCCCCAGCAGGGAGGAGGCACGGCCACCCCAGCACGGGGCAGCCTCGCCGGCAGGAGCAGCTCTGCCCTGACCAGAGCCCAGGGAAAAAGGATCGGGACAGAGATGAGGCAGAACAAAGCTTGGAGGAATTAGAGGAATAATCACGGAGCAACTCAGCTTTAACAGCAAACCAGAATTAGTTACTTGCGTATGGGAATTTTCTTGGCTCTGCTCCCTTTTCTCTGCTTCTCACTTTTTTCCTATCGAGTGTCTAAACTAAAATATTACAAGCTCTCATGGCAAAAAATTATTTTAAATAATTTTCTTTTACCTGCCAGAGAGAACGGGAGAGGGTGAATGAAAGGTTCAGAGAAAATACTTTTTTCTCTCAATAGTTTTGCTTTCCATTAAAAAATCTTCTTTCCTCAAAATCAGTTTCACAGGGATCTTTCAACTGGTCCTAATCAATAGGGTTGGGTTTTATTTTTTTATTATTATCTTGGCAGAGCCTCTTATTTAAAAGCTTAATTAAATATGTGTACAAAGACGCTGCATCTTGCCACATCCTTGCTGTCCCGTAGTTGCTCCTCTCCCGCTGCCTTGGCCGGTGCGCGTGGGACAGCCCAGCCCACCGGCAGGTACCTGCCCTCCATCTCCTCTGCTGCCTGACGCCATGGGGCAGCCAGCTCCCGTGCAGCTGGGGCTGCGGACCAGCTGAGACCACTTAGCACCTTGAGAAAGATGGCCCTTGGCCAAAGCGCTGTGTTGGATGCCCCACAGGGAGCAGGTGGGGGGCAAGGAGGGGATACCCCTGCTTGCAGCCCTGGGGACACAGCGAAATTCCCTCATCCCATGGCCCCCGGCTGCCCCGAACCCCTCCCCAGCGGGGCCGGGGGCCGCTGACCATTTCTCTGCTGGTTATTAGATTGTTCACGGCTCTCAGGTTTGTTTGAATAAGCCCTTTTGTTCGCCGGCGCTTTCCCACGTCCCTTCGTTCGCTAGGCAGTCGCGTGTCGCGAGTCAAAGAGGAGCCCTGGCCGCCAATCCCCAAAGAAAGTTTTCTTCGGAGCAAGACATCTGCGTCGGAGGGAACCTGCCAACATCTGCCACACTTTCCCCCTTTTCAAGAGCCTTTCTTTCCCTCTTAAAAAGTGCAGGAACAGATGTTAAAAGTTGTTTTCTTTCTCCAGGGTGTGAAATGTAGACAAATAGCAAAAAAGAAAACTCCAAGCGGCGCTGACCCTTTTCTCTTTCCTTTTTTTTTTCGGAAAGCCCAGGAAAAAAAGGAGGCTTTGTTTACGAAGGAGAATCCCCTTTTCAGTGAAACCTGGCAGCGGGCAATGCAAAACGAAAGCGGGAATTTGCAGAAAGCTGCCTTTAATGCTCATTTGCATTGGCCTGTTGGGTCCCTACAATCCCCGGCACAGATGTCAGCCTCCCCCCAAAGGAGGGCAGCTCTCCCGCCCGCACTCCCCCCGCCTCCGAAATAAAGGCCTTTGCCCTGACTGAGAGGTGTAAAATAACTGTTTACAGCAAAAGCTGCTCTGCTTTTTCACTGCGGTGCTGTCTTACAAATGAACCTTGAAATGAGCTCACCCGGAGCAGATGCCAGTGGGCAAGCCAAGGGTCTCACCCTGCGGAGGCTGGGGGCTCGGGGCATGGCCCGTGGTGGGCCGCCGGGGCCCGCCGTGCTGTTCTTGGCCCCCCATCACACCTGGCTGTCCCCAGCACCCACCGCCTCGCCACCAGCATCCCCCTGCCCGCTTGCTTCATGGAAGCCGCTTTGCCAGGGAAGCCTGTGTGCGGCTCCCGCAGAGCATCCCCCTTGCCCGGGAGCTCGGCGGCACCTTGCAGGGCGAGGAAAGCGGGAGGGAGGGCAAGGCAGAAACAGCAAGTCCAGGCCAAGGAGGAAAGGGAGGGCAAGGGTGGAGGTGCCACCACCACAGAGACCAGAGAGACCTTTCCTGGTGGCGCTGGGGCTGGGGAGCCCTTGGGCCACAACACAGGGGGCACACACAGCACCCCAGAGCCGTGCCTGGCCAGTGGGGGTATGCCAATGTGCACGGGACATGTTCTTCAGAGCTTTTAGGCAATTCTGCCTTTGCTGACACCTCTGCGATGCTCAGCTGGGCCAGCAGCCTAGATGGTCTCAGGCTTCGCCCTGCTGCCCTGACCGCCTTGGGAAGGTGCCTCTTTCTGCACAAGGTGCTGGTGGGGGGATGGGGGACTTGACTTCTTTCCCACCCACCAGCCAAGCCAAACCCAGCTAGAAGCTGCGTGCCCAGATGAAGGGCAGGCACTTCCAGCCCCAGCAAACTGCCCTGAGCCAGGGGTGCGCCCGCTCCGCACCCCTCTACCCATGTGCAGGGCAGAGCCCTGCCCCAACCCACCCGCTGCCTCTTCCGCACCGAGATGCTGGAGTCGTGTGGTGATACGGATGCCTCAGCTATGACTTTTATAAATACCAGCAATGCTCCGCTTCCCCGGGTGGGCTGGAAAAAGCTTGAAAAACCAAAGGAGTCTTCATTCGTGAGCAGCCAGGGCTGGCTGCTGTGAGGGGCTCCCGCACGGGGCAGTGGGACCTCCTTTCGCTGTCGGTGCAGGGGACGCACCCGAGATAAGAAGCCCATCCCTTTACCTGGCACAAAGGACAAGTGATTAACCTTGCCCTCCCAAACCCTCCTTTTCCAGTGCAACAACCACACCGGCCCGTCTCGGGCTCTCCCCTGTGAGTCCTTGCCAAGTAGGGCGCTTATAAAACTGGGTAACTGCACCCCAGCTCTGCATTTGACTGACAAACAACCTCTGCCTGCGAGATACCACGTCTGGGGACACATTTTCACGGTGAGCCCAGGCAGCAGGGCGTACAGACATGCTGCAGGTATGTTTGCATTTACACACAGGCAAACACACACCCACGCAGCGTTTGAGCAAGGGACGCGATGTCCTCGCTTTTATCGCTGGGGTGGAGGTGGGGAGAGAGGGCTCTGCAGCCGCGGTGCTACGCCGGGTGCTGGGAAATCCCACCGGTGGGTCGGGACGGCTCACGGTCCTTCTGACCCGCTGCAGCCGCTTCCTCTCCATTTCAATAAGGTGACACATTCGACACCAACCCAAAGGGCTTCGCCTGCGGGACTCAACAGGACGCTGCCAAATCCTGCTCATTAGCAAAGCGACCGTCAGAAAGCAAAAGCAGAGTCATGAAAAAAAGCCTTCATACTCCCCCCCAGACCAGGCAGAAGTGAGGAAGCATAAAAGTGCATTCTCATCCTGTGCCAAGTCTCCTCCAAAGGCCCGTCTGCTTCTGCACTAGCATTTCAGAGGGGCAAACCAAAAAACACCCTTCCCCCCAAAGCCACCCAAGACTCCTTGCAGCACGGGGGAAAAAAAAAATCAAAGTAGTAAAAATCCCACAGAACTAACTCATCTCTAGGTTTGTTTGCACCTGCAATGGCCTGTGAGTTTAATATTAAATTCTACACAGCAGCCAAAAACAAGGAGAGTTACGTATTTCCTGCATCCAGCTGTATGCGATGGCGAATTCGAGTTCCCAAGAGGTAAATAAAGTTCCCGTGTTTTCCCTAGAGGATTTCTGCGATGGAAACAACCTTCCTACGGGTGTCTGCTGTCAACAGTTTTTAATTGATCATCATTACCTTGTAATAATAATTCCTGGGAGCAGGAACTCCTAGCTCAAATACTCTATTATTAAATTAAGAGGCTGCTTCAAAGATGTGAAATGGCTGGGCCTCGGGTTAGCAGGTAAAAAGAGGCATCGCTTCAAGAAGATAGAGGGGAAAAAGATGGGTAGAAGGCATTTTCCCAGGTGTAACTCAACCGCTTCCCGGCTATTGTTTCCCTCCCTGGGAATCTGTGCAAATCGAGCGAGGAGCCGTGCAAGCTGCTCAGAGCGCGCCCATTTTCCTTCCCTTCTTCCCTAACAAAAGAGCCCTCCAAAGCCCGGCGTCGGAGGCTGGACATCTGTCGCCGTTTGGGGGGGCCGGCATGGTCATTGAAAAGAAGCAGTGACCTGTCAGCTTTGATTGATGGCCACAAACCTCCAGGCTGGACCCCTCGTGTGGGAAAAGAAGTCCCGCCAAGGAAAGTCCCCTTTCACATGCTAATTCTGGGTTATAAATACAGCGGAGGAGCAGCGAAGCAGCAAAGAGCCTGTCGGGAAGGGGAGCGACCCACTGCCCGAGTGCCTCCTTCCCGTCCCGTCCTCCCGCGCCCGGGGCGGCCAGGCTGGATTACAATGACCGCTGCAGCCACCGCCGGCGGCACCCACAAGCTCACCAGCACCAAGGAGGAAAGGAAGGTAGGTCCCTTCCGCGTGGCCGCAACAGCAGCCCCACGCTGCTGGCACCGGGCACGTGAAAGATGAGTGCTGGGGCTACCGGCACTGAGAAATGGGACAATTTTTTTCCTTTTATGATAAAGATGCTTTCTGTGAATTAAACCCACGTGGGTGTTTTTGCTGCTTCCTTTTGCCACCTTAGAAAGGTTTCTCTCTGTTTGCTTCATTTGGGTAAACTCTGCTCAAAATGAGTGGAAGTGGGAGAATTGAGACCTGATACCATCTCAGGGACAGGCCGTGACCGCAGCTGGGGATGGTGCACTCTCCATCCGTATCTTGTCCCTGCCGAGCGACAGCGTCACCCCGCGCTGGCTTCACGCAGGGGATGGGGCTCTCTGCCCTCGCTGAACTGCAGCAGGGAGAGGAAGAAAAAATAACTGCAATTTTTCCTCCTCCTTTTCTTTTCCCTGCCAGTTAAGGAAACCCCTCATTGAGCGGAAGCGAAGGGAAAGGATTAATAACTGCTTGGACCAGCTGAAGGAGACCGTTGTGGGTGCGTTTCATCTGGATGTAAGTGCTCATTTTTAAGCTGCTTTTTGTCCTTTTGCTGGTGGGGGACTGGTTTGGGGGGGTCTCTCTCTTTTGAGAAACTCGGCATGGTACA
>NW_009200461.1:13568-26476 GCF_000690835.1 Fulmarus glacialis
TCAGCAGTCTAAACTGGAAAAAGCAGACATCCTCGAAATGACGGTGAAGCACCTCCAGAACATCCAGAGCAGCAAGCTGATGGGTGAGTGCCCGGTCCCCACCCTGCGAGCGCGGGCAGCGCCGGGGCAGGAGGGTGCCAGCAGATTTAATCCACTGGCAGTTTGGCAAAAGCATCTTTCAAACCTGTTGAGGCCCGGGCTGCTGCTCGGGTTTGGCTTTCTCCACTAGATGGGGAGATGGAGCTGGGCACTGGTTAACCCACGGAAGGTTTTTTTCCTTCCAGAGCCGCTTTCTGCTTTTTGGTTTAGTTTTGCCCTTTTGGACAGCAGGACGTGCGGGCAGCCTGCCAGGGAAGCTGGCACTCTACATCACCTTCCCCCTGCGCCCGGCAAATGATTCACCTTATAGTAAAGCCCAGGCTTCAGCAACGAGCCCCCCAGGAGCCCGGGCACACGGGAAACCTGGTGAATGCTTTTAAGCAGGAACACACCGGCCGGCTTTGACCCACTCACCAACTGCCCTTGTCTCCCCTCCAACACAGCCGACTCCAAAGTGGGTCTGGAAGCCCAGCAGAGGTACAGCACCGGGTACATTCAGTGCATGCACGAGGTGCACAACCTCCTCCTCACCTGCGAGTGGATGGACAAGACCCTCGGGGCGCGCCTGTTAAACCACCTGCTGAAATCCTTACCCAGGTCTGGCGAAGACACCTGCAAAGCGGCATTAAGGTCTTCGAGCCCATCTCAGCAGCCTCTCTTGACGCCAAAAAGCCCCCTGAGCCCTAAGGGGAGCACTCGGGGCACAAACCCATCACAGGAGCGCTTCCACCCCGCGGAGAACAAGCAGGCTTCGAAAAATTCCTTCCAGCTGCCGTCGCTGTCGGTTTTCAGCCAGGTTGATGCTGCACCTCCCAGACAGGTCCTGCAGCCAAATTTTTCCCATAACAACCCTAGAATGGGGTCATTAGGTATGTGGAGACCATGGTAAAGTATGTTTTAAAATGTTTATCCTAACCTTAGACACTCTTATGTATGTATCTTATAGATATGTTTCTTTAAAACACTTGTGGAGCAAGTCTGTTCCTGTAGGTGTACTAAAGACCAGGGTACTTCAAGCCGAAGTAAACCTATGTGTAGCCTGCATTGTAGAAGGCTGCTATTATTTTTTATTTATTTAATACATCTAAATTATTGTATAGAATCCTTTCATGCTCTTTAGTGTATATTAATTATATAGCTTTCTTGTCTTACATTCTTAAAATAATTAACTTCCTATTAATAAAAATACAAGACAACAAGCAACGACCCTCTCTGGCATCAGGCTTACCTCTCAGATCTCGCATAAGCCACTGAGATCACTTCACTGGATAAAGGGGTAAATGGCCGAACTCTTCTGCTTTTTATCTTTATTATTATCCCTGTGTAGCTGTAGGAGATTCTGGTTCTGATTCCTGTAAAAATGCTGCAGTGATTAGAAAAAAAGAGAGAAACGGAGAGAGTTGGTTTGGACTTTTTAGGCTGTTTAGAAATGCTCTCTGGATTGCTCCCTCTGGCTGTGCTGTTCCCAGCCACCTGGACATCCTGACATTACTGTTAAACTAGTGAGCTACGTGTATATATATATATGTTACATATAGTTATACCTAGGGATTATTTTTTTGTTGCCGTAACTAAACGTTCTAAATAAACTTTCAGAAGATAAAGACTGATATTTCTCCCGGGCTTGTCCTGTCTGCTCTGAATAAACAATACTTGGGGATCTGCTTTTGTTTGAGAAGAGATGGTTGAAAGAGATGGTTTGGGTTTTGCCCCTCATGCTTTGTAGGAAAAGCAGTGTGCACCACACACACACAGAGAAACAGAATCACCTGGATCACAGTAACACTTAAAAAGCTAGGAAAGAAATCAGGAGTTGGGTTTATCAGCCTGGATCAATGCTTTAGCTTTTACTTATAAGGGAATCGCAGAGATAATCTAAAGGGCAGAAGGTAAAATTCCCTGCAAATTGGACCAAGGAGACTGGGACAAATCTGCTCGGCTTGCTGGCAACATTTGGTCCCAGTTTTTCATCTCAAAGGCAGTTAAAAGTTCCTCATAGTTAAAACAAAAGAGCAAGGAGGTCCTAAACAAACACCGCACATACTAATTAATGGACCCGCAGTTCAGAGGGGCTCATTATGCAGCGAGATCTATTTGATGATGTGCCGAAGGAGTGAAAACCATCACCTCTGGGTTTAGCATCTTTTTCTGTGAAGCTCTCCCTTTTATCCAGCCCTCTTGAAAAGCCATTAGGAGTGGTGGCATAAGGGTGGTAGGAGAAACAACTGGCCTACCCATGGCTGCGCGAAGGCACGGCAGGTTTCTTCAACCACGGGGTCAGAAGGCAGGTAAGGACACAGAATTGTACAGATCTTACTGCAACCTCAGTTTTCACCCTCTGCCTGAAAATTAGGACTTCCCCCTTTACTGATGGGAACCTCCGGAGCGACCACCAATACAGAAAATAAATCCAAAGCATCCCACCACAAAAATCCAGATGAGGATGGGAGCTGGGGCCAGCCCGAGCAAACAGCCGCAGCAAAGCGCACAGATTACTCATGGGCAGGGAAAACATTCAGGCAAAGCAAACCGCAAAATCCTGGAAGAGGAAAGACATTGAAGACCTTCCCAGTTTATTATCGTACATATTGCTGAGTTTAGATAAAGCCCCCATGCCACACAAACCCACATGGCTGCACCCACCAGAGGAACCTCCATTGCCCAGTGCTGGGGTCTGCACACCAGTGGGGCAGGTAAGAGGAGCAGACGGGGCCTGAAGTTTCCATTTACTTCTAGATGGTGTCAGTAATGCATCTCATGGCACTTGTGGCCACCCTATTGTTATGCTGGGAGAGGCTGTGATGAAAATATTTTACTACGGTTTGACAGCATCAACTTAAAAACATACTTTCCCCCTAAAAGCTGTAAAGCCCCAGTGACTATAATTATCGGCTACGGTTACTGTGCTGAAAAGAGATCAGTGGGAAATATGTATTTCTCACCATGTCTGCTTGTTTACTTTGCGCATTTGAAAATACTTTGTGGTTAGAGAGTTTTATTATTTCCCGTTTCTAATCAGTAAGGTTTTTTCTGTTGTGGGTGTGGAGGGAAGGGTCACATAGCAGCTGGCGAGAGAGTTTTAAAAATAGAAAAGTGAGACTGCAATACTGGGCCAACAATCTCCAGGAACAGTTTTAGCACAAGACACTCATTTTTCATTGCCTTCATTTCAAACCAATGGTGACCTTCTATATGATCTCCCTGTCACGTATCCAACTAATGCTGCGGGAATCCATTGCAAGTCACTGGTTTTCAGTACAGAAAACATTTCTTCAGAAAGGCAGAAGATTACTTATAGCACTTCATATACGCGAATTTTAGCTATTACGTCTGTTTGACAAAGGAACTCTGTGTTTACTTCAAACCTATCGGGTTTTACCAAAACCAGGGCTGCACGAGAGCAATAATACTTTGCTCTTCAATATAGGCACCTCTCCACTGACAACCGAAAAACACATTGCCAGCTACTACCATCTTCCCCCAAGGAAAAAGGAGGCACAGAGAAGCTCTCGCAGCCAGCTGGCTAATGCAGAGTAGCTAGCACTGTCCTTGTAAGTCTGTGTTTGAACCTGCACCATCACACACGCTCTGGATGCAGTAGCAGGATCCATACAGATGCTACTTCCACATCTGCAGCAGGTGCGGGCAGTTGTGTCTTGGCTGCTGGATGTGCCACAGCGCAGCCCGGGGCTCGGTCCCCCAGCACCCAGGTGAGGCACCTTCAAGTCTGCACCACCGTTCCCACCTGGGACCGCATGCCCAAGGCTCCAGGGGTTTGGAGGCGCAGACGGCGGGGATGCTGCACACCCAGGTCTTCACCTCATATGCAGACTGGAAACGGCCAAGACAAGCAACCAGACCAGATTCCTCGGCATGGGCATGGCCAGACAGACCTGTTTGCGAGAAGCGGTCACAAGATGCATCACATCTCACCCAGCACACGCAGGGCTGGGACAGCCTGGTGCAGATCTGGGCTTTGTTTGTCCCCTGCCAAAGTGCTGTTCCAGATGCTTATTTGTGAATGGAGCATTAAAAAGCAGAGGCCAGTTGCTATGTACATGGGGATGTGGTGAAGGCTGGACCTGAGGCTCAGGACCCCCACGTGCCTTTAACACAAAGCAATTACGGATTTATACAATAACGTAAGGCCAGGTGGACAAAATACCCACATGCATAGCAGCTCTCTTTATATAAACTGCACTCCCAGCTCTCATGGAAACCAACAGGAAAACTCCCGCTTTTTTCTCAGAAAACGGGACCAAATCCTTTCCATTAGGAAAGTACAGAGGCTCATGAGTATGTAAGAGATCTTATGGCCCATTCTGTCTTCTCCCAGACACACACAACCCTTGGGGCTTCCGAGCATCTCTGCCTTTTCCCTTACTCCTCCTCCTACCCCAAGGGCACTGGAGCTACCTCCTTCTGACCCATACAGTCCCAGTCACCCACAGCAACCAAGCCAAAATGCTTTAAGGATTTAGGAGTGCTGCCGAGCCCCTGCAGATCATAACCCAAGAGGGCTGAGCACACTGCTTAAAAAGGGAACACGAGCCAGATTTTCAGCTGACCTCCTCATTGAGTGCTCACTTTGGCAAAGAAGAGACTCTGGGCTGCCGGTGTGACCTCTCCAGGAGCCGTGGAGGGGCTCCTAATCCTCTGCACTCACAAGCAAGCGACCTTGCAAAACCCAATGCAAAACCAATTCTGGAGCAAAATGTTTTCAAACTGATTTGAACCACACTGCCGTGGCTGCGACTGCTTGTAGCTCGCTAGCAAACTGCTCCTCTTGGAAGGAAAGTGAAAACAAACCCACCGACAGCAGAACACCAAAGACTTCACTTTCCCTTTATATATGTCATTATCTCACAGCTTCCAGTGTATACATTCCTGCCTTAACAGGGACACGCTCATATTTCATCTCATGAGAAATAATGGTGTGTTGAGAACCTAGCCTAAAGTCTGTCACATTTTTCAGAGCTTTCACATACTCATGAATAACACAGCAGAAGCTGAAGCCAGCCCTGGATCTGATCTGCACTGCTGAGATGTTTCACTTATAAATCGCAGCCTTGGTGAGAATGTGGCTTGTTGCCCGAGGCATCACCGCAGACCTACCAGAGCCTGGGAACACACTCTGCTTCTGAGACTCTCCTACGGTCCCTGCATTAGATGTCACAAATCCTATTGCACATTTGGAGTTAAAAAGCATGTTAGAGCATTTTCATCAAGTTTTCTACAGCCAACACCACCAAGCAAATGGACTTCTTCAATCGATCCCACATCTGCTGCCACAGAGATCTGGTCCTCTAGAAACAGCTCCAAGGGGCTCTTCTTTAGGGCTGGAGGACTGTCCCTTCTGCTCTGCCAAACAGCAAACGCCCTCAAAGAGAGCTGGGAACGATGCCTCCTCTCCAGGGTCTCTTTTCTGAGGAGGCCAGGGGAAACGGCAGGGCAGAAACTTCGTGGCTGTGGGAAAGCTGCTCAGCAGGGAACGGCTTTGCTGGGGTAAGAGGAAGGATGGAGAAACCACTGCCGAGCTATCCCTTCCTTCCCTAGGAGCTTCCTAAAATCCTCTCCTCTCTCCATCTGCCCCTGTCCAGCACCCCTCATCCTTGAGCGTACCCACACAGCAGAAGTCTGCTGTAGGATGACTTCTCACTCAAATTGGCATAGCGATGCAACCTTGTTTTAAACCCTCAGCCCGCAGCCCTGAAACTTTCTCTGCGTAACAGGCCTAGATAGTTCAGCAGTAAATTTGTCTGCAGAGAGGAGAAACCCAATGGCCGGTCTTGCTACCCCATCAGAAACGCTGTCCTGTGCAGACAGTTTGTTGCTTTTCATAGCCATCTAATGAAGCACTCGCCTCTTCACTTTTATCCTCTATTGATACAGACATTTATGGCAGCTCTCGCACGCTCCTGGCACACCCTGTGTATTTAAAAGCACAGGACTTAGTCAGCTGTATGAAATAAGGCTTTACATAAACCACACAGGCATTTCCACAGTCCTGGCGTGGCATCCACTTTGCCCTCCTGCACAGGCTCCGTCAGGAGCCTACTCGCTCTTGCAACCCGGCCACCAGCAGCTGGGCTTTGCACAGCACCCTAACAGGATTATCCGGGGACTCCGCCAGCCCCTGCGGAGCCATCTGTCACAGCCCCAGCATCGCCGACCCCCACGACAGCACACTGCAGCTCCCCCACCTTCAGCTGAGATGTTGCTGTTTTCTAAAGCCCCAGTGCTCACCAGGAGATGCATTCCCATAGGGAGGTGGAATTCATACCGTTCTGGGCCATGAGCATCATTTTTGGTGGCTGCCAAAGGGAATGGAGCAAACCCTGCTGCAAGCACCTTCCTGCCCCTGGACGTCCCTCACCCTTCACTCCAGGCTGATCCAGTAAAAATGTTTTTCAGTTGAAAAACTGTAAAGCCAGAAGCAAGCCCTCCACAACCACAAAACTACAAGGTGAGGAAAAACCCCAGAGTGGCTCTGGAAGGCAACTCCTTTTTGTCTCAGACAGCCGGTGGATGGAGTATGGACCATGCCAGGGAGCAGGTAACCTTCTGCAACACAAGCCACATGCAAAACTGAGCTTAGCAAACAGCTTAGCTTTCCCCCAGCAACCTCTCCGCATGCTCACACCATCTCCCACTGCTCAAGCTGTTTCTTTCTACCTCCTATGGACTGAGAAGGGAAAAAGAGAGAAATAAGCATTTCCACACAGTTCAGAAGAGCAGATGTTAGGCAGGACAGTGAAGTGAGCTAGGAGAGCCACGGCTGAGCTCCTCGGGACAGAGGAGCTCCCACAGCAAGGGCAGAGCATCACTGTGCAGGAGCTGGGACTTTCCTGGGTCCCTCTGGGGTTGTGGGAAGAACCGCTCAGAAGCAACCGCATAACCTCAAACCTCTCTGCCCCCTGCCCTTCCCCTGCCCTACCCTAGTTAGCCTACGTGAGTATTAAAGTACAAAGCCAAGCACTTTAAGATATGCGCTCTTCCCACTGGAGAGGCTGTGAGAACAAGCACTCCGCATGGGATAGCAATCACATCACCTCATGCACTCCTGAAAAGTGCTGAGATATTATTTTGATAGGTGTGATAGAAGAACCGTCCAGACCATTGAACACAATGAAAGCAATACCTGGACAGACAGGTTCTCCAAACCAGACATGTTGCTGTCAAAATCCTCTGGGGAAAAAGAGACCAATGCCTCCCAGTGTTTCCCATAGCTGACACTGCACACACCTATGAGAAGACCTCTGCGGCAGTCCAAGGCTTTGTCCTCCCTCGTCCATAAGAACCCACGAGCAAAGAGCGCTTTCCAACACAGACCCAAGACACTAGAGGAAAGCCCTACGTCTACCAGTACAGCTTATCTCACCCATGGCTTTGGACTTGGTGTCGATTGCTCCGTGGGTTTTCAGAGCAGACACAGTTACAGCAGCCTAGCGTGGGGCAGGAGCTAAGCATGGCCCCATGAGACAGCTGATCTTGTTCTAAGATCTCACCTCCACTTGCTCCACACCTGAATTTTTCCTGTCTCCTACCTGGGGGTGAGGGTGATGATTGTATTCATCTCGGAGATCTCTAGATGAAAAGCACTAGCAAGATGCCAGGGGTTGCACAGATTAAAGAGATGAGGCAGGACTTGAAAAGCACCTCTCCAACCATCATATGAATCACTTCTCCACTGTCTTCCCAACCCCGGCACTCACCTCTTCAAAGCCCCTCTGTACAAACATACCCTTGCTACCACTGGAGCCTTCCCTACAGTGCAGCATCTGGCCCAGCCTTTCCCGCTGCTCTCAGCCTTGTCTGATCCACACCCCCCACCATCTCCTAACTGCCCTCCTACCCTTCTGCCCTTGTGTTGGCAATGGTACGGTCAACTCAGTTCTTGCTACCGGATCAAAACTGCCCAGCTCACACGATGCACAGCATCGGTCCTGTCTGAAGTCACCCCGCCGGCTGAAGTGCACGTCACCCGCCAGATCAGCCAATGCTTGTCATCCTGCAGCTGACATAAAGGCAACATGAAAGCATGAAGCTGTGCTTGGGAAGATTAATTTGTGGCTGGGAGATGCCCTGTTTTTGCAGAGTGACCTTCTGTTTCTTTCACGAGTAATTTTTTCCAGCCCTGGTCCCTTACCAACAGGCTGGGAGGTGATGTCCGTATCTGAGTAGCGGGCTCTGCTCAGCATCTCTGCCCCTTCCTGCTGGAGGTGGTGCCCGGTCACTCCGGGCACTAGTGATTCATTCGGAAAGCATGTGAGTTGAGGTGATACCTGCAGCTGGGCAAGAAGGAGCGGGGAAGCCTTGGCATTAAGCCTGAAAAGAGCCGTTGTCTGTTCCAGCTGTTCCTCTGACAGCTGCAGGGAAACTGGTGCTGCTCTGAGCGCTGCATCAGCCGGTTATGGAGCCATACCCAGGTTGGTGATAGCCGAAGGACAGAGCCCAAAGGCTCCAAGAGCTTGGAGGTGCTCCCAGGGGTATTCCCTGGCACAGCGCAGCTCCTGGTCAGGTTGCTCAGCCCGGCTTCAGCGCAGCCTGGCAGCTGAGCACATCAGCCAGCGGCACTGCCGGCAGCAAGGCAGGCTGGCACACCTCACCTCCCAACAAAACACTTCCAAGAAACAAGCCCATCGCCTCCCACACCCTGATCTTCTCCAGTGGAGGTCCTTTTACAACAGAAGAGGGAGGCAGCGGCCTTCCCAACGGATCCCAGGGTGGCTGCAATTACTTTCCAGACCACAGCAACCCCGGGGAAACCCCAGCATCTGTCCTGATGGAAGTCTCAGCAGACAGAGGTGGAGAAAGAAAACCGTTTTGGCCATTCCCTGAAACACGTAATGTATAAAACAGCAGCCTATGTTCTTCCAGATGGCCCATGCCGACCTTACTGCAAAGGGGGCCCTCGCCCCGGAAGAGTGGAGCCTACAAACACTTCAGCGCAGGCCATACTGCAGTGGTAGGTGTGGGACACAAGCGTGATGACCTATGGTCCCTGGAGAGCTAAACTTCAACACCCACTTGAGGCCGCTACTCACCAAGGGCTCAAGGTCACATACGCTCAAGGGCAGTGTCTACATCAGCAAATAATTGTGTGTGATAGAGGAGATCAGTTGGCTGAAGCAGTTGGTTTTGGGGCTCTTACATCTATTACGTGTGCTGCTCAAGGATGTTACTTCCAGCTAGACTTCGTCACCTGGACCAAACCCCTGGACATGTGGTTCACAGCTGCCCAGAGGCCCAGCTGCTGCTTCCAACCACCATGTCCTCCTCCGCAGTCGGAGTACATCTGGTGCAAGCTCAGAGCAGAACTTCTGATCTAGTTTCCACCAAAATGTTTGTGTGCACAAAAACTGCGCCGCCAACCGATACAGTGAGTAGAGAGCAAGGACAATTAGGAAATTTGCTTCAAAACCACATGACTGCTCCAAAATGAAACGCCAGTAGCACTGGAGCCTATGATCTCTCAACTCCCACTGGTTTTGGAGGGAAATACAGCTACTCCAGATGAAGCCTAAAGTGTTTCCATAAACTTTTGGTTTCACAGCTTTAATCCTAGCCCCTCGGGGGGGATTTTACACACCTTTCACCTTTCATCCAGCTGTCTGTGTCTATATCCAGCTCCTGGCATGCAGATCAAAGAGGCCTCGCCCAGCGCGCAGACAGCTCTCCTTCCCTAAATGCGGGGCAGGCGCTGCTCCAGCGGCATGTAGAAAGCCAGCCCGCAGTACGCCTGTGGATCGGGAAGCAAGTCTGAGCGGGAAGGGATCTGCCTGCCAAGGGCACACCCCTCTATCCAAAGGGCCACTGGGCCTACAGCCTTGAGATGCTTTTGGGTAGCACCTACCTGTCCTCAGCCGGAGGGATCCCATCGCAAGCAGCGGGGGTCAGGCGGGAAAGCAGGTGTCTGCTCCGCACCACGTGCCTCCGTAACTGCTCGCGTGGTCGGGGTGGATCCTGAGAGAGGACAGGGGACTTGAGGTAGGCATCGGAAAAGCCCCCCTGGCAGAGGAGCAAACGCAGGCTGTGAGGTCCCCCTCGGTCAGACCGACTGCTGCTGGCTTGAGAGGACAGAATTCTCCATTTACACGGGATCCTGCCTGAAATCAGAAACACTGTTTTTAGCAGCTTTCATCAGTCAAAGATGAAATGCAGAGAGAAAAATGAACCAGGAGAGCACGTACAGAAGCTGTATGGTTTAGAACAAGAGCGGGCTCACTCCAGCGCCCATGTGTCTCTCTGCCATCCCCAGCCAGAGGTCCCGAGTCCTTCCACAGCCAGGACGTGTCCACAACGAGGTGGACAATATCTACCTCCTCAAAGGCAAGACGTCGATGTCCCAGCTGTGCTTTCATAGCCTTGACAATACTCTTTTCAGCCTCGTTGCCTCTTCACAGAGAGGCAAAGGGCTGAGGAGGAGCAGATCCTGGCTGCCTCGGAGTCACGAAACATCTGTGGCCGTATTGAGCCCCCAGGTGTCTGCACCGCTGCGTGGTGCAGGCTGACCCGGTGGTGGTCAGCCACGCCAGGGCTCTGCGCTCGCCACTGGTACGCTGCTGCCGCCTATTACGACTCCTTCAAACATATGTGAAAAGCCCCTCTCAATAAATATGTGAAGGCAATACACAGTCATTTTAAGGGACATTGCAGTAACTCAACAACTAAGTTTCTTTGGCTCAACGTATATATCCATGTGTGCATATATTGATGTGTGCAATGCTCTGTGTGTGTATATATGTACATACAGGTGTATGTGCATGCATGTTTGTGCATACCTATATACATACACATAAAGAAATATCTGTCAGACTACTTGGGAAACAGAAAGATCAGGAGGCAGCAAAACATGAGGAGACTAAAGCCACTAACAAAATAATTGCTTCTCCAAGAGCATCCCTATGTTTTTCCACAATAAAGTCAACAATACTGAGGGCAGAAGAACCAGCCCAAAGCAGTGGTGAAACCCACGGCAGTAGAGCAAAGAGAAACAACCACAGACAGAGAAATAAATGGAGCATAAGGCGAGCAGAAAATTGCCCTGTACACACTGCCATGAGTCTTACCATGGCATTTTTTGGTGTGTCCTGGCTTCCAAAGTATTCTGAAGGAGTCGGAGATCAGCTCCTGGTATGCCCCTCATGCACAGCACAGACAGCTAACCTGGCGTGGGTGGGATGACAGGGCACATTTCATTTTGGGCTTCCAAAGATTTACTGCACTCACAGGCAGGATGAAATGGCTTCAAGATTATGCAGCTTGTTTGCTGTGGAGAAGGGACCTTGCCTTTTTTGAAGGCACACTTTACAGGTGTGAGAGCAGGAGGACCAACATTTTCAGGAAAAAGAAGGATAAAAATGCTAATTATTTCCATGCTCCCCTCCTTCTCCAGCACCCCCAAAACCATCAGCTCCTCTTTAGCATCCCCCTCTCCCCAACTCAAAAAAAGTCATTTCAAAAAGTTGTTTTGCTCTGGCCATTCCTAGCGACAGAGCATGGTGTGTATACATTAAATGAACGAGACGCTGCATTCCTCCGGGGGAGATAAGGAGGCGGAGGGGAGGAATGCTTTCCCCTGCGTGTCTGTGCACAACCCAGACCCAAACGGAAGCAGCATGCGACTGGCGGCTCCCCAGCAGATGACTCTCAAAGTGCTTGAATGCAAGTCAAGGTGGCAAAAACCATCAGCCAAAAGGTCTGCCTGCAGACAGCCCATGCGGACCTCTGGGACATGGCGAGAGGCCATGGCACAGCACCCTCCGAGGGCTCCTGGCATACTTTAGGACCCGGGTTTTACAGAGAGCTCAGCTCAGGCTTTGAGTGCTGAAATATCTGGCTCTGGGGCACTCTCAAGAGAAACCCTCAACTTCAAGGTACAATGGGGTATAGGCACGTGAGCATGGGTCCACACACACGCATACAGTGAGTTCCCTGAAGAATACTCTGCTCCCGATGATGTGAAGCCCACCACACATTCCTGCTTCCAGATATGAGCAGGGATTGGCCATGCCTTACCCACAACGCATTGAATACTGGCTTAGGAAGCAAACACCCTAGCTCTTCATATCACTGAGCCAGCAGCGACTGAACGGGGAGATATGGTGTATTGGCTGCCAATCAATTGATACGCATCCAGCTCCTCTCACCTGCACTTACCAGTTTTGCTGGTGCAGCTATACTGGCAAAAGTCCCCACCACAGCAAAATCCACCAATGGAATCAACACATCAGACAACCAAAATCAGCTTCATTTACTCGGCACTTTTATGCTGGTATAACTGGTAGGGATTTTGCAGTGAAGCAGCATAATTAAAATCAAACAAACAAACCAACCTTTGCCACCGATGTCCTGCACTGACCAGACTTGAGGCTGTCTGATCCAGGGGTCCTCTGCAAAGCCAGTACAAAGGACTATTTCAACTGCCAGTGGGAAGCGCCCATCTCTGGGGCGAAATACAGAAGCAGCTTAACGCTGAAGGTGCTTTGGCTGAGGTAAACGATCAAAAATGCCGCAGGCAGCTGGAAATGGAGGAGGACAGGGAAGCAGAGGAGAACTTTTAGCATAAGGCTTTGGCCACCGTTACTCTGGGACAGATGTATTTGGCCTGTGGCCAGGAGACCCTCCGAGTTGTGGGATTTATGGGTGCAGGGGTGTTGGAGTCTACAGCAGGTTAGAGACAGGAGTTTCCCCTGTTTGTACCATTACTTGAAATACCTGTCAGGATGTAAGAGCCTAAGAATCGCTTTAGATGAGAGCAGGAGCCCACCTAACACAGCATCCCGTCTCTGATGGGCCAGGGAAAG
>NW_009200461.1:26519-44902 GCF_000690835.1 Fulmarus glacialis
TTTTTTTTTTTTTATGTCATTGCCTAATTACAATCCCTATATATTGAAATCGGGATTAAGCAGGGCCAAAAAAATGAAGATTATGGAGACTTGAATTTCAGAGAGATAGTGCTGAGGTTCCTATTTTAAGTCTAGTCAGATTTAGGGCTGTCAATCAAAGGGTCACATTTGCCTTCAAAGACCGCTGTGCTATGAGGCATTTCCTGATGCTGAGCGCCCTGGCTTAGCTGCCCATTGCCACGGCGGGTGGAGAGCTGCGAGACCAATCACTCTGATGTATCAAACACCCAGCAGCTCAGTGCTCTTCTCTGGGGGATATAAAAACATATTTGCCCTAATCTCATTTTCCAAGTGATGGTGCAGCCTCAAAGCAAAGGAGACGTTCTCCAGAAGAGCCTGCCTCCGGGGTGCGTTGCCATCTCAGGGCGACGCAGCCGCGGCGTTGGTCCCTGCAGCAGCATTTCTCCAGAGGTGTCCCTCCACCTCTAGCAGCCCCTTGGTGAGGACACCTGACATGGTGAGGGCCTGTATCTTGTTTCCATGGTCTCCACTCTCTCCAGGGGAGGTTTCCTGACCAGCCAGCACAGCTAAGAGGGAGATGGGTGAGTACAGAGACAAAGCCCCTACATGGGTGCCCCTGCAAAGCGGGGAGCTCTGCCTGGGGCAGCTGCTGGCATTGACAGAGCAGCCAGGGCAGAGATCTCCCCCGCGTTTCCCCTCTCCTCCCACTGCCTTGCCAAAGCTTTTACAATTACTTTTATGAGTTTCCCCAAGGGAATAAAAAGATTAAGGCATGAGTAAGAAAACCAGAGGCATGTGGAGTCTGGCCGCGGCGCAGGGGCTGGCCCAGGCTCCCACCTGCACTCGGGGGCTGCTTTGATGCCTGCAGCACGCAGGAACTCCCATTTTGACTCCCATGAACCATTTTCTCCAGCAATTTTGCCACACCTTGTGCTCCTACCATGTTACCCTCCTTCACAGATCTGCCCCCAGACAGGAATGTATCTCACCTCGTCTGCCTGGTGACCGCAAGCTTTTCTCAGCTCACATCAGCAGTGGCTATTCACAGGGGGGAAAAACTGTTTTCAGAGTTGAGTTTTGGCACTTCATCTACCCCACCCCTTCCCAGTCCAAGGGAATTCGGGATTCTGATCTGGTCCGCTGTCTGCACAACAAACCCCTTTCCCAGATCCATGACTCCCCAGCTGCCTACAGCAACTCAGCCCGTGGGGAGCCCTTACTTGCTTTTTGGGTGGTTTCTCCATTTGTGTTACATGGACACAGATTCACAAAAAAGGAGATGAAGTGTCTTCTGGAGGAGGCACAGCACAGGTAGGCCAGGGGAGGAGAAACTCCAGGCTGGTCTCTTTGAAAGACCTCCTTTCGCATGTAAATTTGGCATGGCTGACCACCAAACCTGCTTTGGGAGGCCAAAAATAATACACGTACAACACATCCGTGAGAAAAACAAGCATGGGAATGACTGCCGTCAACAAAGACATCCCCATATGGGTTGTGCTCCACTTAGGAACAACCTGCTCTGAGCAACCCCACATCCCAACCCCAGAGCACAGGAGTCAGAAATGTCAAATGCAGCCAGAGCCTGCTGAGGTACTGACCACGGGCAGCCCTTTCCAGACTGGGATCGGAGGGGTCAACCAGTCTGCAAAGCCCTACAGTCCAGCTCCCCGTGCCCGCAAGGACGGCCCGCTGGAGAGCCTCGGCGCGGGCAGGGTTTGCAACACCTCCCTGCTGGTATCTGAAATCAGAGTGCAGTGAGGGGCTCATCCACAGCGGTAACTGGTGGGGAATATCCTGACAGGGAGAGCATTTCGGTGCAGTATGACAATCTATATTTACGGGAATACAATATCCACAAGAATACACCAGGGACTCGCCCAGCTGGCGGAGACGTGGCAGCTCCTGCAATTGCATTCGACATACGAGAGACAGGATGCCAGCTAACACCTGCCTTGTGTTTGTACAACACCACAGTACAACAGCTGCTGCGTGTCCCCTGCATCCCAGACTGCCTGGAAAGTAAATATACTGAGTATAGGATAACCCAAAATTGCTCAGCAGCTAGGGCAAACACTAGATGCAATTGCTGGGCAAAAGGAAGGGCACACGTTGAGGGGTTTTTACCAGTGCAGACCAGGTTCTCTGGGAGGCAGCTGCCGAAACATTGATGCCCACAGGTATTTTCTTCTCCAAAAGCTGCATCTCTTCCTTCTTCCCTTCAAGTCAGTGTGTTATTTTTAAAAGCCTAGTGAAAGCCTGAATTCACACTTGAATGAGCTCTAGGAAACAAACCCACAGCTGAGAGCTTGGCTGCAAGCACTGATTGCAAGAGCAACCAATGCCTCTAAAAGCTGAGCGAAGCCAAATTTCAGGCCAGGTGAGCTGCTCTGAGGCAGTGCGGGCATACATGGCCCTGGCTGGTATCTCTGTACAGAGCAGGAGCTGGCTGCTGTGGGCTGGGTGGAGGGATTGCGTGCAGATGCCATTATGGTTTATGATCTGGAGCAAGGAGAAGCAGTGTCATTCAAGAACAGAGCAACCTTTCGGTGTCCTGAGGAAGAACACGCAGTCCCGCACCACCACGCAGGACAGCTGGGTCCTGCCCTCAGCTCTGCCGCTGGTTTCCACTGCGGTGCTGCTGGAGAAACTCATTTTCCCTTTGCTTGTCTCCTGCATTTGTGGCCTGCTCCCCACCTCCCTGGCGCCGCCGGCAGCAATGCGGCCAGGCCGGCACTGCCCCTCGCCCCTGCTCCTGCGCCGGCATGCGTGAGGCGGGGAGTACTTTGCCCTGTTTTCCTCGAAATTGCCAGCAAGTGGTTATCTCACACAACCCCAAACAAAAGCTCATAAACTTCCCCCCAGGTATTTTTAATTGTTGTTTGAATGATCGGTTTCTCCCCTTTCCTCCTTTGTACTCTGCATCAAGTGTGAAAGGCAATCGTGCCAAGCTCCAGACCCTGCCCCGGCTTCAGACCATCATGGGACCAGCTTTTATGCAGCAGAATTACACTTAAGGAAAATGAAGGGCAACAGAGAGTAATGGCCAAGGTTTGCTCCGAGCAGGCCGGATTCAGCCAAATTACAGCACACAGCACTTAGTCCACACGAAGTCCTGCTAAATTTAGTGAAGCTAGACTCAGTGAAACGCCAGGTAGAAGAATATTCAGAAGTAAAGCTGCCAAAATACATCCCCCTGGGAGGCGTGACAAACACTGCGCAGATTTCCATGGGACGACAGCTAATTTAAAGGCAGAGCTGATGCACAAAGATTTCAAGAGGACCCGCTGATTCCAGTGTGTACTTTAGTGCCGTTTCAGGAGACAGATTTCACCAAGAAACAGTGGGACGAACTGAAAGAAAAAACTCCACAAAGTGGTTCCACGAAGGGTGAAACGGGTGAGCACCTGTGGACCTGCGCTGCGAGGGTGCGGGGATCCCCTGCTGTCTGAGAGGGGCTGAGCTCCCGCCGCAGCATGTCCTGCAACGGGGATGCAAACAGGGTCTCTTTATTTCCACCCAGCCGCCTACTACTCCAGCCCCGGAGAGCAGGGGCTGCGCAGCACCCAAACCCACCTGCTCGCCCCACGGCCCAGGCAGATGCGCGGCGGAGCCCCGACAGAAGCGTGGCAAAGCGCCAAACGCTCCCACTTCAAAGCTGAGCCAAGCAACCAGATTGTCTGTTGGCTTTTATTATGCCGCTATTGCTTGCGTGGTGAATTCCAGGCGGGGAATGTAACGATAGACGGGCTAGGATCGCCTTGCTCATGATAAAGTTCAGGTACGATGTGTAGCCCATAAAGAAGAAACCTCTCGACTTTCATCCTGAAATCACTGCTCTGAGTCACGAGGGTTTGCGTAGCGCAGACACAAGGCACGATGACCGGCAGCGTTTGTCACCTTTGGGGAGAAGGTGGATTTTTAGCCCAGTACTGGAGATGGTAAGAATATACCAACCAAGTTTATTCCTGTTAAAGGCTGGATCATCTGTTGAAATGTTTGAGTGGGGTGTTTGCAAATAGGGTGAGTCGTGGAGCTTTGTCTTCCAGATGGAGCTCAGCAACCCAGTCTTTCCAAATCCATCCCCCCTCCACCTTGCCCCACAGGCTGGCAGGAAGAAAGAACAAGGGAAGGGGATATACATAAAGGAATATCATGGGCCATGTCTCAGGAAGGAAAAGTACAGTGGCAATGCACTCCAGTGGGTAGGGCAACAGAAGGGCTGGGTCGTTACTACATCTGCCAGCTGTCTATTGTGTGACAGCCATATCATTTCTCCACCTCACTTTTCCAGTCTACGGAAGTATTTAGATGACAGTATTTGCAAACTAAAGAACAAAAGAACTACATATAAAATAGGCCTACTCAAGCCCAAGTAACTTCTGTTTGCTGTGTTCAGAAAAGGGCTGTTTTCTTTGGCCACAGCTCTTACACACCTAAAGCCCAAAGGTGTATACTAGTCTGTCAATCCACGTAATGTTATACCACTGAAGTGTCAGCGAAGCAGAGAACTGCATCCAAATACTATGGAGAGCCAAAAATTCCCCCACGCTATACCAACAAGCAAGTGATAAGTGAGCAATTGTACAGCCTGAGAATTTGGGACTGCCGGCACGTCTCCATCAGACAGTGACCTTAGGAGCTAACATCCCCTGAGGATTTTCAACAGCAGAGACAGGGCCTGGCACAACAATCAAATCAGTCACCAGCTGACAGCACCACTCAGATTTGGCACTGTAGTGGAGATAGTAGCAGAGATATTAGTAGCCAGGTGTGCACATCTGGAGCAATGTACACAGGGAAGACACTCAGACCCTTCCCTTCCTAAGACAGGCTGGGCATTGCTTGGATCTCTTAAGGCACTGACCCACCAAGACCAACACTACTTGCACTGACATACCCTCAAAAAAGCTGCCAATATGCCCCTGCTTTGCTGGAGTGACAGGCTGGGGAAAGGAGCAGGGAGTGTGGGGAGTGCCTGAAGGCAGCCAGAAGCAAGTGTATGCTTAATCAGCTTAGCCAAAATAAATCAATAGGCACTAAAATGGGAGGGTCCCCTCAGAGAGCCACACAGCAGACAGAAACCCTCTGGAAGGAATGGAATGTGCAAATGAGCAGCTCTCCCCAAGATATGATCTGAATCAACCTGAAGCAGCCCCAGCCAGATGCACCATCTGCTCAGAGCATTCCACCAGGACATCCCGGTTGACGGTGTCAAAACCAGCAGACAGATCAAGGAGCGTTAATACAGAACATAACCCCGAGCCAGCCGGCAGGGAGAGATCACGGCAGACCTTCAAAAGGGCTGTCTCAGGACCATGCCTCCTGCTTGAGCCAGACTGGAATTTATCAATGGCATCGTATACACAGAGGTGTGACTGCCGCTGTAATGCAATGGCTCTCTTGGAAGAGGGGAAGGAATGGCAGGATGGACGTCAGACAGCAGCTGACAAATCATCCAACAAAAGAGACGGCTGCCGCGAGACATCCAATTTTAGTGTTCTAACAAAACAATCCAGCAGTAAGGAAGCCCTGATAGAGGATAGGGTTTCACAAGTATCGTTGGTACACTTGCAAGCAAAGGGTCACTCAATCAGATCCTAAGGGTAGCAATGAATTCACATCACACTTCTAAAGTTCACCTACTTGGTGTGATCTCCAGAGAGTTCCCATAAGATGCAGGATGTGGCTGATATAGAAACACGTGGCTCACGAATGGCCCACGATCTGGGGATGTAGTCTGATCTTATGATCTGCTGCGTATCTCTGGAAGGGGCAGGTTACCTCCGCTTTGCTTTTCCTCTTGGCATCTCCTGCAACAACAGATGGAATTTTCGAGAGATCATGGGCAGACAACGAGCACCTCCTCCCGGTCCTGTGTCACACAAAGCGAGCCAGTGCGCTGGAGTACTGACTAGAGCAAACAAGGCCAGCCAGCAGCAGGCCAGCGCTGCACGCTCCTCTAAGCCTCACCTCCCTGCACGCTGCAGCAAGCACAGGCTCAGACTATCAGCCCTTTTGGAAACAGCATGTACAGTAGCCCTTGAGTCTCTAGAGGATGTAACCTGGAAGAGATCACTCTTGCCCTCACCCCTAGGACCCCAGCGGTGTGCATGACGCCCTTCCAGACACCCTCACTTCCCTCGGCTCTCTGGCCACCATCGTTCCCCCGGTGTCTGAGGTCCAGCAGCCAGAAGAGCAGCACGTCTCTACTCTTCACAATCCTGGCATGCAGGGAGGGAAAACAGACCAGGTGATTTTCTCTCTGCACCTCAGCTCCTCTGTGTGTTTCATACACCGATGCGGCTCTCTGTGGTACAGGGGGGAGCAGAGGGAGTCATGTTACAAACCCAGCTTTCTTCCTGAAGGGTTTTGAAGGGGGACAGGCATTAATGGGGCAGATGAGAATCATCCCTCGTTTCTTTACGGGATGGCTCTATCAGCAAAAACATGGGTAACATCTGAAACGGGCAGCTCAGGACGCTGGCTGGACATGTTGCTTGTACCTTACGAGTAAGATGACTCAGTGCAAGAAAAACAAACAAACAAACAAACAAACGCTGGAGGCCAACCAAAGGCTAATTACGGCTGTACAGCATTTGCCAGAAAAGCCCCCTGCTGAGCCACAGCTTATGCTGGCAGAAGGGGTTGTCTGTCTGTCCAGACAAATCACATCCCAGAACAGCTCATGAGCAGCCAAGGGGCAAGAGGGCTTTCCTGGGGGTACCCCTCACGCCACCCCCTGGCACATCCTCAGCGGCACCCTGCAGGGCCAGGTGCCCTTTCTTTTTAACTCCTCAAAGACAAGGCTATGCCATGAAAACACATTTAGGCTGAAGGAGTGCAATAGAGGACAAGCCTCTTCTGGCAACCTGGATTTTAAGAGAGAAATGTGAAAATTTTACAGGTCTTCCTGGAAAAGTTGGAGTGTCACCAGCCGTGTGCAGTACAGCTAAGGGACACCGAGCCGGCTCAGTGCCACTGAGTACACAGCCGCTCAGTAGGGCTCAACCACACGACATCTTCATGCTTGGCTTGTTCGGTTGATCTCATTCATATACAAAAACAAGGCAGGCCCTGGGAACTCAGTGTATTTACTGTGTTCAAGGTACATTTTAAAGACCCGATTCCAACTGCATTAAAACTGAATAACTTGGCAGAAAGTCTATAAAACAGACTGTATTTCAAGACATAGCAAGAAAGGAAGATGGTTAATGCAATTATGCTGACAGTAAAATGCTGAACTTAATTATGACTTCAGCAATGATGACATATTTGTGATGATTAAGTTCAAGATCTGCAGATAAGAGGACATGGGTAAACTGCTGGGTTGCCTGGGCTCTTTTTTCCTCTCCTCTCCTAAGGAAACAATCCCACTGCAAGCCTCAGTCTCTTCCTCAGCCTGTCAGTCCTCCCCCGGTAACATTTGGCTTCTCTAGCTAAATTTAACAAAGGACGAGGAAGAAAAAAATTACGAGGAAATGAAGTTTCTGTAAATTCTGTGAACGTGGGCATCTGGGCCAAGGTGAAATGTCCTGCAACAGGAGTTCACCTTTTGCTGGGATGCAGAGGAACAAAGTAGGGACACAAAGGAGAGAAGATCCAACCAGACGACAGAAAGCCATGGGGAATCAAGCTTCATTGCACCCAGAAACACTTGCTAGATGGCAAGTGTGGAAGGAGGCTTTCTCCTGGAAGCACAGTACATCACAAAAGATATTAAAGACAGCTCCATGTCACGCCTCCTCTCTTTCACTGGCTACTTGTACTGCATAAGTGCTAACGAGGCAGCTTGTTACTGCTCCAGGCCCTCCCGCGCACAGCGCTGCACACACACAAGAGGCCTTCTGCTGCCACAGCAAACTTTGCCTTGCTTCTATTGCAAAATTCGCAGTGGGTTCAAACGAAATTGCAGCCACCTCGGGCTGCTAAAACAGCTCCCTCCCCTCGCACCCGCCTCCTGGTCAGGGGGCAAAAGTGACTCCTTTCCACATCTACCCCGAACAGATGTTCTTCATATTGAGATCATACTAGTAAGCTGGAGCAGACAGCTTCCATCTAGATCTGGGTTACTGTGTCAAACAAAAAACCGCCAGATATTTAAATCCAGAAATTCTCCTTGAAAACTCTGACAGCATGCTGGCAGTCTTTCCAGAATGAACAGAGTGACTGAAATGCTGGTTGGAAGGGACCCATGGAGGTCTCTAGTCCAAACCTCCTTGAAGCAGGGCCATTGCCAAGAGTACATCAGGTTGACTGTAGCTGCGTCTAACCAAGCCTCAAAAACCACCCAGGAGGGAGATTCCCTGACCTCTCTGGGCAACCTGTCCCATTGCTGCACCACTTCTGTGGGAGAGAGGGTTTTCCAGTATCTCATCTGAACATTGCAAGCTGCAATGTGTGGCTACTGCCACTAATGAGAAGAGCCTGACTCCACCAACTCTGTAACTGCTCTTCCAGTTGTTGCTAGCTTCCCCTCAGCCTCCTCTTGACCAGACTAAACAAGCCCACCTCCCCAGGTCCTGACCATATTGGTAGTTCCCTACCGGACCCTCTCCATGTTCTCACAACCCTTCTAACCCCGGGGTCCCCGAACTGGACGTTACTGCACTTGCCATTGGCACAAAACCAGAGTCCTGTCCATAGTCCGGCACTCAGCATTTCTGGAGATCAGAAGCAGCCTGATGCTGGGTAGTCTTACACGGGCAATTTCTATCCACCAGAACCATGGAGGAGGTGTTGCGGTGAAGTACTGGGCAGTCTAGGGTGAAAAGAGAACTTTTAGTAATTTGTACTAAAGAGTAATAAGATCACTGAGCATTGCTCCATCATCTAGCGATGAGCTGCTCAAACGCAAAACGTGTGGGTCCAGGATGTCAGCCCTGCTCACGCTGCCACGCTGGGACGGCAATCTGCTACAAGTACTGACTGATGTTTCTCCTGCCCTCCCCAGTGACCTACCACACACCATGATGGGGTCCCTCCAACCTTGGGGAGCCTCAGGTAGTGGCTTAGTTTGGAAACAGAGAAGGAAGCTCTAATTTAGACCAGAAGCTTTCAAGATCACTTCCTCCTTCAGGTAAATTCTATGCAAATAACTTTATTGATACAACAAAGAGACAGACGTCACTAGAGTAAATCAGTCAATTGCCCTCCCCACATGGGCCTGAACACAAACATCATAAAGCCTTTTCCTGGGAAACACAACACAAAAAGAATAAAAGCAGGCCTTGGAGTCAGGACCCGAAAGCACAGTTCCCCCCTACCCCACAGCCCACTTTCCCCTTCCCTTCTTGCTTTCACAATCCCGAGAGTTGGGTTTGCCCGGCCTGAAAGGAAAAATTGAAAGCAAGTCTCCTACCTGATGCAGTACTGGGCTCACCAAGAGACTACGACAGCAAAGACAGTACCTATCCTGCTGGAAGCAGTGGTGCTCATGAGTGCTGTGCATGCCCACCCTTACAAGATGGTCAGGCGTTGGGAGGGTTTCAGATACACTCATACAATCCTCCTGCTGACAATTTCCAGACAGCTTCTTGCTAAGCATATGGATTTGTTAGACCTCCCTTTCAAGAGACTTAACTCTCAGACTCTACGTTTAGATGGTAGATGTTTAAGTTCCTACTTGGAGCTCAACGTTTCTCTTTGCAACTCTGTTCTTCTATATAAAGCCATAAGAAATAAATGAATACGTAAAACCAAAACAGTCATCATAATAAAGGAAGTTTTCCTAGGAGAGAAAATCCTAGAAAACAGGAAGGGTTTCTGGAGAGATGATTGTGTCAGCAGAGCTGTGGGGAGGCACTGAAGGAAACCACATGCTCTGGCACTTGCAGTACCTGCTAAACACAGCCCACATGGCAGCCAACAGGAACCTGTGACAGGTTCCTGTTGGTTCTTCTGGCTGCCCTTTGGATTACATTTATCACCAGAAGAGTTTCCCCAAAAAACACTACATGCTTTTGGCAGTATAGAGAATACTACGGAATACGTGAGTTTCAGCTGATTGAGGAAAAGCAGCAGAAGAGCATGACCAGAACCTCCATGCATCTGCCTGACCCAGCTCCAGAGGGTGCAAAACTGTCCAGGAGAGATGGGAGGAAGAAAGGTGAAAACTTGAAGGAATTCAGGATGCCAGAACATGTGACATGCACAGAACAGAGGCTGTAATCACAGCACCAGGTGGAAAGGTTCAATAGTCATCTACCACTACCACGTGTCATCCCCTGCCCTCCTGGGCTTAGTGCTCTTCACAAGAAGGAAGAGCTGGCAGGCAGCGGGGCAAGCATATATCCCGCTCAAACAGAAGGGCCCTTATCTTGTGGAGTCCGGTGCCAGGCCCAAAGGGCCTGCCTTCTTGTTCCATAAGGAACAGCATCAGCGTCTCTGAGGTCTCTCTCCTGGAGGATGCTGTGACCTGTTGATCCTCTGCCCAGCAGAGGCACATTTGATCCTGCACTGCCTTGGTCCACGGTCACTGGTGCCCTCACTCTGCAGTAGCCTCGCACTCCAACCACCGCGCTGCAGGTCCCTGCCTTGCCCAGGGCTGAGCAAGTTCTCTGTTCTTGTCAAGGTGAGGCCAAGGCTCTTCCCAGGCAGCTGTGGGAAGCAGCTCAGCCCTACCTGCCCAATCTGGGCTGTTTGAATTTCAAGCACTGACAGGTAGGGACTTGCAGTTTTGCCCATGCTTTCCATAATGAAAGTCCCCAGAGGATCTGTTTACATTGACATCTAGGGTCAAGCCTGAGGGTTGACTCCACCCAGCTTAAGCCTACCTCAGAGCTTGCACCGAAGCCATCCACTCTGTCCTTCCTGATCCTCCAGATGAGCTCTTCAAGGAATCGGTCTTGTTTCTCCTTCTAGGCTTGTCTCTAATTATGGGTGTTAGAGACAGGAAGTGGGCTCCACTCAAGACCAGGCAACTGTGGGTTTGGTGTTGGCCAACTGCTTGAGCTTGCATCTTGCAGCTGAATAGTTTGATCCCAGGCACACAGGACGGAGGCGTGGGACTGACAAGTTGATTTCTTCTCAGATCCTGAAGTCAAACAAACCTGTGCCAGAAAGCCTCCAAGAGCAAAACTAAGGGGAGGCGGCAGAGTAGATGGCCAGCAGAGCAGGAGCTGGAGGTGTCTCTGAAGTCAAGCTTTAGTAATTTCCCTGCTATGGCCTGAAACCACATCCCTAACAAAGTTTGTGCTATATACCCCTATAAGCCAGGGGCATTTTATAGACCACCTGGAGCAAGGGCCACCTTCTGCACCTTCTCCAGCACGTGCCTCTTGTGACACAAATGCACATAGGAAGTCACCAGCTGCAAGCCCAGAACTCTTGCTCCCCAACATCTTGCTCTTTGAATTCCTTATTACTCACCAAACACTTACTCAGGGACAAGAAGCTCTTCAAGTGCCTGGTCTCCTACCTTTCATTCCCCTACTTTTATCCATAGATAGTTTAGACGGTACAGTTGTCAAATGAGCTTGCTGGGACCCAGACAACTCAGCAGCTCTGGGGACAAGCCACCCCTGCTCTCTTGCAGCCCTGGCAGACCACATACCACACCTCTGAAAGGGGTGGGAGGGAAGGAAACCAAGAGCGACTTAGACAGTGTACTAAAGCCGCCTGCATTTTCAGTTTGTATGTTGATTTTCAGAGCTGCCCTCTAATTACAGTTTTAGGCTGTATATCATTGCGATTTTTATTTGACACAGCAACATGCACTAGCCTCTAGTGGATCTAGTCCTACCACTTTGTTCACAAATCCCTGTTTGCGCATGAGTGCAAACTTGGCGTTTGCTTTGTCTATTAATTGCAAGGACACAGAAGCTATGGCTGTGCTAAGAAATTTTTACTGGAGTTTAGAGAACATCAGGTAATCCCCAGAAACCAATAAAATGGCTTTCCCCCAAACTAGCCATTTCAGAGTCCAATTAAACTGGGTCCTGAATTCATCAAGTAAATGAACCCCTTCCTAACATGCTCCATAAAACAAGGCATGCTGCAGAGGATAGCGCTGCCCTTTCTGCAGAGCTTAAAAAACCAAATAAACCCCCAAAACAGAATAAAGCATTTTTAATTCTCTAGAAAAAATAATATCATATCATATGAACTAGCATTTTTTTCCTCTTCTAAGTCACCCTGTGTAGCATAAATATGAGCCTGCATGTTCCTGACTTCCCGTGATTCCATTGCTCTTTCCTGAGCTGTTTTGCTTATGTGATTTGTTTCTAGTCACATGAGCTTGCTACCATGCTCTGTTGACACAGCCATAATCATGGGAACAGCAATCATTTTCTACTGATTTTGGAGGCACAGCACCTTCACTTCAACCCTCTGAAGATCCCTTCCACTGCCACCCCACGGCTGCTGAGAGGTGAGTGGAAATACTGAGCAGCCCCACATCAAAAGTCAGCACAGAAAACGGCAGGAAGACATTTTGCATTCTGCTGCAAATGTCCCATCAGAAAAAAACATGAAGAAAAATGACTGTCCAAGCAGAGGAATTAGGTTCTCCTCTGCACGTTGCAATCCTGCATCACATTCATGACCCTTGGGAACCCATTGAGCCTTTGGGAACGGGAGTGCCAGGTAGGTAACATTCACTGGCCCCATCAGGAGAAAATATGTCTACCCATAGTTTGCAATGTCTTTGAATGTTCTTGTTTCCACCCCATTTCTGACACCCACAAGTAGCCCAAACGACATTTACTGGGACTGAACTGCCAGCTCCGTGTTGGTCTCCCGGTTGAACTGGAGGCAGCGGGCTTCCAGCCAGCAGCAGCCCTTTGCTCTGTCGCTGACTGGGTTCAACTCTGCATTGTCTGTATCAGAAAGCTGTGAAGAAGCACCTCGTAGAGGTTATGTTTCTCGGAGCTGAAGTTCCAGAGCTATTTCTCAGACCAAGTATTGAAAAACATTATGCTCCTCTTAAAGTGTGCTAGGCTCCTCCAGAAACAAGAGCAGACACATATGGAGAGGAAGGAATGACAGAACTCGTCACCTCTTTCAAATCTGCTCGCTAAGCTTCCTTCATGATACCTCATATTAGTGCCTTCCAGTATCACTCTAAATGATGGCTCCTCACCAAAACGGACGTAAGAAGCTTCTGCAGTGGATTAAGGGACTCAGTCACCACCAGAAATCAACTGAGCAGTATGCCAAGTAAATGAGCTGTGCAGGACAGCAAGGCTAAAATCCACTCTAAACTTAGAGTAGTTAAAAGACATCCTCTTCCATAGTACACAACAGACCAAGTCCTCAGAAGGGTCCTTTTCCGTACCATTCAAAGGAATCTGGGCTATAAAGTATCACCTCCTTTGAGAAACAACCAGCCCAGCGTGGGAGTATGGCACGGTTAAGACAAGATCCACAAATATCTGTTACTGTGGTCTTGTCCCAGGTCATCCATAGATACCTCCAGGAAACACATCTGTACAATTTGAGGTATCTATCTCTTGCAATAGGGTCAAACCCAGCATTTATACAAAACACAAGCTACCAAAATGGGTGCCAGGACTCTCAAGTAAAGGGAATTGGTCTCTGCCTGTAAAATATTTCTCATTTTGATTTAGAAAAGACCACTGTTTATCAAAACTGACCATAAAATATATTCTGTCATTGCTAAAAAGGATCTCACAAACATCCCCCTGACAGAGCAGGGTTTATTCCCCCACCTACAGATACGTAATTTGCAATGTGAATGCAAACCCGTGAGAAACTATGAAAGCAAGCATTTTCTAGAGCATTTCACAAAACACACGGGAGCAAAGTTCAGAGCCTGATTATGTACATGTTAATCTGATAAAAATAAAACCTGTGTCCTGTCAACAAACTTGGAGTGTCATTGCCAGAGGTACGGACTGGGAGTTACCCTGGCCACGCACAGCATGTCAGAAGAAATATGCTCTGAAGGGCACACACTTAAAAAAGCTTTCAGCCTGAGTCAGGATTGTATTTAAGGGATTCAGCACCTTCTTTGAAGAAAATGTACTTTAATGATGATGCCTATAAGTCATTTAGGAACTAATAAAAATATCTTGCAGAGGAGGACCAGTGATATACGCATCACTGTTACAAAGATAAGATAAAGTCTATGATGAAGTCAGCCCCATAATTAGGATAACTCTCAAATACCGAAAATGTGAATCAAATACAAGAGGCTTCCCTTAAAACACCATGAAACTGCTCCCTGAAGCACCACAGGCTGATTATTTTTTTTTAATCCAACTGAAAAAAACCTCTGTAACTTGCTTCAGATAGTTATTCTCACCTCCCTGAAATAACTTCCACAAACACAATGTGACCAAGCGACAGTCTCTCTAACCCCACACGGGACCCTGCCACAGTCACTGACAACGGACCACAAGCTAAACGGTATGAGTTGAGGCAGTTTGCAATGACATGTGAGTGTAGACATACCTCTACTGGAGCCCAACAGGTTGAGGGGAAAGAATGACAAGGTAATAAAAGTGGCACACAGGGTTTTGCTGGGGGGAGCCCCACGGTGCACAACACCCACCCATCACTTGCCTGCAGGGAGAGGCTCTGCTGTCCCCACTACTCGCTCAGCACAGCCCCCCACCATTTGTTGTGTTTGAATATCACCCCAGTACCTTTGAAATGGCAGAAAGCAGGGCCCATCCTCTCAGTCAAAGGGGAACCCGAGCCTTCACAGGCGGCAAACGCAGTCTTGGGGCTCTTCTGTGAATGGACGTAAGACCCTTTTGAATGCCGCTCATTAGCATTGTGGCTGGCATGAACTGTTCTTCTGTGCCCCAGCTGATGAACACAAGTGCTGCTGCCAAGTCTGCTGATAAATAAAAAAGGATAGGAAAAGCCTTACGGTTTTTGAAAGGGGCAACAGAAACTCAGCACTCAAGGCAGCAAACACAATTTGCAGTAACAAACAGATTCAAGTCCAAGAGCAGCTCAGTGGTGATATTCAGCCTGATTTTCTTCTTAAACATTTGCTTTTAACAGCAGAGAAATCAATAGCACTAAAGGCAACTAGGATCAAGCTGATGGGGAATGCTGCAGATTTCTCCAAACAGCCTTCCTCATTCGCTTCATTTATCACCTACAGCCCTCAGCTCTTCCAGCTCCAGGCATGCTCCCCTCCACCTCGGTTCTCCAAGGGGGACTAATTTTCATCAGAGACAAGGCAGGAGACTAATTACAGTACACATTTCATTTGTGGAGGGACCCCAGGGAGAGGAGGAGGGGGAAGATAGCTCTTTGCTTGCTCTGCCACCTAAACAGTTTGTATTTGTTAGTGTAGAAATAAGTATGATGACAGCAAACTGATGCCTAAGGAGCACTTCACCCATTAACCTAACATCCGCCACAGTTCACACTCACCACCATTTATATGCACTATTAATATTTATAAGGATGACGTGTCTCTTTGACAGGAACTTGTGCCTCCAACAACAACAGATGTTGCACCATTTATGAAAGAAACTACTCAAGCATTTCCAATGGACCTTGTCCATGCTCATAATGTCTTTATCCCGTGCTCTGATTATATTAGCCATGGAGAGCCTGGGTGACCTACTGGCTCAAGCCCAAGAACATGGATGGCAGCACACTTGCCTGTAGAGTCCTTAAAACTTTTCAGAGTTGCATTATGTCTCTGTGGATGTTCTTCTGGAAGCCGGAGACCTTTCAAATGCACCTGATAGCTCAAACAGAAGCGTGTGTGAGGCATTACATGGCAGACTCCCCTATCTCATGAGGATTTGCCACTTAACCTGGGCCTCCAAAACACATGTCAAGTGGCTGAGGCTGCAGGACTGTCTCCCACAGTTGCCTTTGCCACTGTCACCACAGCTGCATACATGACCTACAAAGAATTAAAACCTGTTATTATATGCTGCATTATAGTGCTCTACGCATGGACTTGCAGGAAAACACATGCAGCAAGACACTGATCCCATTATCTCTGCTAAAACCATGCTGCTCCTTGGCGAAACTGTAATTTATGTGTGTGGGCACCAGCCCCTGGCAGGACAGAGCGCACTGTTTCAGCAAAGGTTAAACTCCCAGCCTCCATGCAGGTGAAGCGGTGCCTGTACACGTCCCCATCAGCAGACAGCAGGACGGGTTTAACCTGGAAAGAACGACATGGCTAAGTCGATGGGTTTACCGCAATCTCCTTCAGGAACCACCATGCATGGGCAAGCACTGAGATATAAGACAAGGTATCTAAGGAACGTTTTCTTTTACTAGATTGCAGTTGACATTTCCATTAAAATGCATGAGGTTATCACGAACCGCTTCACCTGATGTGACGGAGCTTGTTTAAAGTGGCACAAAAATGTCACATTATCCCTGTGGGCTAGAGCACATAGCCTGCAGTGACTTCTTCCTCCAGAATGGCAGCTCTAGTAATGCCCTGATATTTATGGCACATACATTTTTAATGTCCAGCACAAACGGCTCCAGCATTTGTCAACTCATTTGACCTGCAGCTTTTCAAAGAAAATATAAAACGACATGCTGCAGAGCAAGAGCTAGCAATGTGTAAAATACCTTGCCATCAGCACCCACCAAATCAGAACAGAATTTGGATGTTATAGCATGGCTGACTCTCTCTGGCCATTCTTGGCCAAGCTTTGCTAGCCTGCTGCTGGAGTCTCCTATTCTTGTGCATCCAGAAGTCCTCACCCTGTGCTGCAGCTCCTCACTGCTCCAAAACATGCAGATTTGAGGCTGTGAGAATTCAGCAGCCATCAGCATTTCATCACCCAAGTCCTGACGCATCTGAACCACGACTGAGGTGAATTTGGGAGCTCCTTCACTTCACGTTTTCCTAGATTAACACTGCAGCATCTCTAACCTACATTAGCTCTGAAACACAACCGATACAAACAACTGCAGTAAAGAGGCCTGACAGATTTGGGGACTGTGCCTGCAGCCACAGTGGTGCAATGTTTCTTGTGTAAATCAGCAGAATTCAGGCCAGTGTAAAAGCCACTGTTTGAGCATCTCTGATTATGTACACTAGAAAAAGCTAACTTTTCTCTGAAGAGAAAAAAAGCTCACAAACTCTTGGAGTTCATCTTTTACCACGATTACATACATTCAGTGTGTTACTGCACATTTTAGAAACACGGGTGGGTGTGCGTGTAGTCATGTGGTTTTATACATCTGCTGACCTTACGTGCCCAGTTTTGGTTCAGAACAGAGATGGCTCCTTCAAAATCGTGACACCTATTACTTCACTGTAGTTTGCACCCATACAATTGTCTTTCTTCCCTCCCGTTTAGGCTAACTATGAATAAACTATACACAAAATGCAGTCACAGGTGTCTCAACTTGCTTAATGACAAAAATGTTATGTAGCTGGCCTGGCCTAAACAGCATTTCTGCTTAGTCTGCGTTAATGGTACCAATGACAAGGATAAGCCAGTTTCCACATTGCGTTACACAGAGCGTTGGGCGCATCAGAAGCGGAAGAACAGATTTAGTCATCCAATCCCAGGTACATCCCACTCTGTCCTGCCTGATGCAATGAAATATGCACCTACAGAGCAAACTCTTCGCCAAAATCTAAGCATCGTTGCTTTAAAATACAAGGAAGAAACGTAATGGAAGCACCTACCTGAAAACAAAATCTCCTGTCCGTTGCGATACAAAAAGCAGAGTGGTCTGAGCTTAGGTCTCCAGCCAAGATATCCCATGTGCCAGCTTTATCTCTGATGCCGGCTGCCCTGCGATGGCCGTGAGAAGATGGTGCTGAACATCTCTTTCCCGGTTTGCCCTTTTATCAGATACGGATTAGCATATCGTGGGCACAGATGTTTACATGGTGCTTTGAAGATGAAAAGCGGCATAAGTAACAGTGGGACTAAGAGCTACCCCGGCCTTTCTCAGTGCGTGTGCCATTACCCACTGGACCACGCGGGACGAGTCAGACCCCAACCTACAGACGCGGATCAGTAAGAAGTAAGAGAGCTGGGGGTCCCGGGGCTCTCTGCGCAGCTGTGGGCACACCGGCTCCCACCGGACCTCTTAGCAAGGAAAACCTCAGCACCACCAAAACCAGAGGATCTTCCCTGGGGTTTTTAATGGCAAAATGAACAGGGGTACGCCGGAGCAGGAGGGGAGCCATGCCAGACACGTACAGGAAGGCAAGCGTGCGGCTCCGGGCCGGCGGTGCCAATTCAAGTGGGGGACGCGTCTCCCATTTCCTCGGGCAGTAAAAATATGACATGCATTAGCGAGGAGAATAAAAGGAGAGAAACAAAGGAGCGGGAGCGAACACCTGTCGCTCTCCTCGGGGACGAGCCCTAATGCTTTTATTTGCCTCGGTCTGCTGGGGGAACTGCAGCTGCCAACTGTCATCAGCATCAAGTTACCCGCACAAA
>NW_009200462.1:0-914 GCF_000690835.1 Fulmarus glacialis
ATAATAATAATAATATCAGCCTCAGAAACAAAACCTGAAAAAGGAAGTGCCAACAACTACTGAGAACCTCAGCTCAGAAAATTATAACAATTTCATATTCATTACAAAAAAAGCCTTTCCCTGACCTTCAGAAAATGAGATCTGTCTACCACACCAGTTAATAGGGAGTCCTAAGTCGAGTGCCTTCAGTCCTAAGTAACATGTAAAACCACACAGCAAAACGAAGAAATACAACATTGAACAAGAATGCGGGGTAACATCTGTGAGGCTGTTTTTTGCCTGAATGCTTTTATGCTCCTTTTAGTTCTCAGCTTCTCCCAATTGCTGACTTTGGCAAAATCCAAATAATTTGTCATTGTTGCCTTCAAGTATTTGCATTCCCAGAAACATAAAAAGCATATACTTACCTGTAGCAACACCTGTGATTGATTACACCGTCACTCTCTGAATACCCTCTGGAGGTTTTGCTCAGTCCCAAAAGGAGAGGGGGAAGGGATGAGAACAGTTGTCTGGTGAGGAGCACTACATTAATTCCAATAAAAATACAATTTCCCCCATGCATTTGACAGCATGGTGAAAATCATACTAGCTGGATTCCAGGTAAACCAGTCCTTCCAAATACTGAGTTGAGTCAAGCAAACTCTACTGCAGCACGACGAGGAAAAAGTTGATGTATCAAGGCAGAAAACCCTGATCTAAAATTCACAGGAATGGTAACAAACCACAATCGATACACACAGCAATTTCTATAGCAACTAGGGGAAAAAAGGGAGAAAAAAAAAGAGTTGGTTCCTTAACTGTCAGCACAGAGCTTCTGTGGCAATTGAAGGGACCTGTCCCTCTTGGCATCTCTCTGATCGACACGCTGAATCGATGCCCAGTGCATCCCTCCCGCGCTCCCTTTCCTCTTTCCC
>NW_009200462.1:1023-1268 GCF_000690835.1 Fulmarus glacialis
CTCAGCACTCACCGTCACGGGCTTCCTCCCCGCGACTGCAGTTGCTGCAAATGTGTTTGATCTCCTTGCCTATGTGACAGTGTATCACAAAAGAGACATTGTTGTTAGTGGTGGTGGTGGTGGTGGGCTCCTTCAGTGGCTTCATCCTCACTAGATAGAAAGCTTTCTTTTTAGGTTTCTCTCCACTCATGTCTGAAACCGAGCCCTGCCTGCAGCCAGAAGAAGAAAAAGCAAGCATCCCAGGC
>NW_009200463.1:0-10431 GCF_000690835.1 Fulmarus glacialis
TTATTTAATTAATTTTTAATTAACTTTAAACAAGTACAGTGATACATTCCCCTGAAACTATTGAATATATTCTCGTTTTGTCACACTTCAACCTAGCTTATTTCCCAGCCCTTTGCTTACATTATGGGACTCAAGGTCAGCATCCTATTAATAGCTCTAGGTCTCTTCACTTTAATTCTTGTTAGCTAAAATTAGCTCTTCTGATATGCGCATTTTCACTACTCCTTTAAATGCCAACTAAGCATGGAATTTTGTAAATGCTGATTTATAATGAACTGTAGGAATCCACCGCTTAGTATAAATAGGATATAGATTTCAAGAATGTATATACACATATTTTTCTGCCTGAAAGCAATTTAAAAACAGTTGTACAGTGAAACAGTATGCGTATTTTATGATGAAGAGACATAAGGAACTATATACCTTCTCTAATAAGGAAAATTTTGAAAATATTTCCTTATAACATCTTCCATGAAGGTGTAATAACTATTCTCTTACAGCTAATGATAAGATAGATTACTGAATTAGCTCTTACTACAGTTTTTTTTACCTTGTGAATTACAGTAAATGAGATAAGATTGAAAACATAATTTACAAAAAATAACTGATTGTTCTTAGGAAGAAACTTCACAGATCGGAATAGAGAAAACTTCTGTTGCTTTTACAGAATTTGTGTTTATCTGGCATCGTGATTAATAATAGTGAAATATTTGAAAATCCCACACATTTAGTGGGTAAAAATAATAAATGCGATAAATAAATGGTAAAGAGAAATAATGGTAGCATTAAATCATTCATAACATAGATTTTTGTTACATTGTGATCTGACCAATTGCTTGTTGTTTAACGTTATTATATTTATGATAGTATATTAAGCGTAGGGTGTAAAGGAATTGCCTACTTGGCATACATTTTGAAATGACAACCCTGATTTCAGGAGGTTAAAGTAGTGGGACACCGTGGTGTGTTAAAAATTATTTTTAGGGAATATTAGCTATCCTCTTGAAACGCAGCACTGGGCTTGAGTGCTGTCCTGTGGTACATGTGGTAAATAGGTATGGGCATGCCAGAGAGGAACTATACAGTGTAAGTGTGGTAAGGCGGGGGGGTGGGGAAGGGTGGGAACCATTGCTCTAAATAGTTAGGGCAAGACTGTGTGGAAGAACCGAGGGACATAGAAGTGAAATGACTTGCTTAAGGGCTTACAGAAGGTCAGTGGCAGAATGTGGGATAGAATTAGGTCTCTAAATGGCCACATATGACTGAAATGCCTGTGACTCTGAGATGCCACCTGCTGAGAGTTGACTGGCATGATTTAAACAAAATTATCTTTTTGGAAACACAGATCTTTAGGAATTGAATAAAAGAAATGGCAGTTTCTGCCCTGATTTTTTTTCTCCCCACTTTCTTAATTTTCTATGGTTCTCAAACTGAAGCTTTAACAAGCTGCAGTAGTAAGGAGTTACGCTGAAGTTGCTTAAAGTCCAGAAGGAAAGCAGCAGAATTCAGAAAGCTGAATTGGAATACAGAGATTTCTTTAAAGGAGACACAGAGATTTCTTTAAAGGAGATTTCTTAAAAGGCACACAAGAGAGGCAGAGAGCGCAGCAGGACAGCACCAGCGAGCTCTCCCTGCAGAGTGGGGTCTGGCAGAATACATCTCCTCCTCCTTTGCCTCCAGGAGAGCTGACTTTCTTATGGGCTAGCATGGCAGCAGGGGGTTGAAAAAGATGTGGCAGCTGGAGGGAACCTCAGGGAACCTTGCCCAGTAACCTTGATAACATGGACATACTCTTGTGAGTGGAGGGGTTGCAGATGCTTCTGTTTTGTTCTAACCTAAACAGCAGCTATGGAGGGGTTGTAAAACTTTCATGCAGGGTGTTTAAAGATTTAAAAACCAAACCAAAAAAAACCACCAAAACCAGCAGAGAAAATCATTTCAGTATCACGCTGCCCTGCACTGAGAATTACTTATGAGGCTGGAGTTGCCTCTGAGTTTTCAGTTTCTTTGTGAAACACCATTTACAAATCTGTGTGAGGTGTGTAGTGTATATCCTTACTGCTCAGGAGTAAATCTGTGGGTCAGAAACAAAATGTGTCAATGATATTAGTATTAGTAGTGTTGAAGCTGTGATAGTCTTCACTACCACACTGTGGTATAAAACAAAATAGATTTGTGTGCTTGAAAGCTTATCTGTTTTTCCTCACTGTATCATTTGGTCTAATAAAAGGCATTATGCTTCCCCACAAATGTAGCCTGCTGCCAGAGCAGTCTAATGGTCTCAGGAATATTTCACTAGAGTGAGTTAAAAATAAAAATAAAAATTGATTACTCACAGCTGTTAAAACACAATTAACTACTTGACATATAATTAATTTTCAATGAATCAACATTAATTGTGGTAATTGCTCATAAGAATTATTTAAAATATTAATTATTTTTTAATTGGGTAACGTTTCTAATAATATAATCATTTTCTGATACACCATGGAAAAATTTGTATGATGATAACAAATAAGGAACTGAAATCCAAATAAGAAAATGGGGGAATATGGAATCAATTTCAATCACAAATTTGCTCTTTTTTTAATTATGTGAAAGTGTTTGAGGGGAGGGAGGGGTAGATAGGTATCACTTTGGTCTGGGTGATTCAGTATCCCCAGTGCTGCTAAATGCTATCATGAAAGACTTCCCCCCCCGCAGTGCATAGGAATTAGAAGAATATTTAATATTATATTTCCTATGTAGATAAATGAAGTTGGGTTACATAGTGTCAGGTGGAGCACAGACGTTCAGTTGGTTTATTTCATTTGACTTGCATAGCTAGCAATTTTGTTCTCCTTGCAGCAAGGGTAACAATTTTGTGCCACATTCATTTTACATACGCAGTGCTTTTCAGCATTGTGCTCGCACACCTCATAAGCTGCTTAGTTAGCTACGTCAGCTGAGTACAGCACCACCTTTCTTCAGGAGCATCAACCTTTTTAACTCCGGACTCCTTTCTGCGGGTGGGTCACCAGCGCTAATTGTGTAGCAATCGTCTCCAGGTAGCACATCTGTACTGCTATTATCGGTATTGTGTATGCTTGCAGCTATACTTTGTACGTGCACTGTATATACTGAGGCAAAATGAAAGTAAGTTCACTTCTGATAATTCTGGGTAAACTTAAAAGGGTTTGATGTATTTTGCTTCAGCTAAACATATGTATAGCTTCCTCTCTGCCCACAAGTCAGTACAAATAACAGCTAGTTCTCCATATTACCTGTTTTCCTTCTTTTAAATCCACCTGTGATCTACTTATGGGCTTCCTGAAGTTCAAAGAAATCTTTGCATTGATTTCAGAACAAGTAGAGTTATATCCTTGAATATAAAGTCTTCTTGTCAGAGTGTGAATCATCTTGTGTATCTCTGAAGTTTTGTGTTTCTGTAGAAGTGATGAATCACACAGAATGCCTAATCACTGGCTTCTCTAAATTCCCTCTGGTTAGTGTGACTGATTTGTTTATGTGCTGTCTTTGCCAGACCAGTGAATTCCCCTCCACCTCACCCTGTCCCCTCAGCACAATTAGTATTGACAACTACCATCACGTTGTCTGTTTCTCTGTGTGGTGTTTAGGTGCTTTCCATCCTACAGCAGTATGGCTGGGCATGAAATAGTGATGAAATTACAACTGATACAAAAGGTGACAGCCTGTCTCCTTAGCAACCTAGGCCACTGTGTGCACATAACCAGCCCATGCCAAAGTGAAAGACTTGGTGCTTGTTCCCGTGGTGTTTACTGGCAAATCTCAAGATTAACTACATCGCTCCCTGAAGCTTTGGCATGAACATAGTGTTTGCAGCAATCTTCTTTTTTGCTTGTACAAGCAGGGGAGGATTTTGCTGGGTATAAAATAGGTACAGATGTGATGATGTCTTTGCACAAGGTAGAGAAAGGAAGTAGCATTTTCTTCAGTTTCAGATCATTTCTTCTGTGCTCTCTGTCTTCATGCCCCACTGGGCAGAGCAGGCATCAGCAGCGCTGAGAGGCACTCTCAGCTCCAGAACTCCAACCGAAAAGGACAGATGTTTCCAAAAAATAAGTATCTCTGAGTTCCTGATAGAGACAGGAACATAATAAAAGATAAGTCAATGGCATTTTTCCTTTTTGTATTTGGCCTTTAAAGATTTTTGCTCTGCAAGGAGTTGCAATAGTTTTCAAGGCAAAACAGGACTGGGGCATTCCCAAGGACTTAACTTGTAAACTATGACTGAGAGAACTCTTTCTTCTTCAGATTTCAAGGCAGAGTGCTGTCTGCTAGCCAACATATAAAGCAAAGTGCTGATGTGCACCTTTCATCAAGGAAAATGCTGTAAAATTCGATTCTTGCTTTAAAAATTAAAATTAGTGGTATTTGTGTTTCTTTAGGTGGTGCATAAGTTGGTGAGATTCTAATGATAAATCCCACAGAAACTGAAGACTTTTTTCAAACCATAGAAATCATTAAATTCATATACAAGCTGCATACTCAGTGTCAGAAGAGCAGTTCATTTTGTATGTTTTCTGTGAGGCTGATCTCACTATCATCAACTAACTTTCTAAAACATACTGGGTTGCATGGTCCACTGGCTGAATTTTTGTAAACAAAGAGAATGCATATTAAGGGGAATATTTTTCTAAAAGAATCACTGCAGGCTCTGATATTAGAGTGAAGGAGAATCTGATAGTGTTTAATTCCCCTTGGTTAGAGTGCCAGTATTTTGCCATAGTGTCATTTTACTGCCATCTACCATATTTACTGGAGGTGTAGCTGTTAGCTGTGGAGCAGAAGACATACAAAGATGCGTTACACGTTCCTTTCTCTTTGTTTGGTACGTAATACATTGTGAAGCTGAGAAAAGCTCAAAGACTTTTTTTCTTTTTTAAAACAGCAGTTGGCAGTATACTTTCTTTTCCCCATCCGTTATGAGTGCAAAACCCTCTGATGCTCGTATTATTTTAGTGTAGCTTGTTAAACTAGCTTGTTAAACTTTCTGAGACTGAGATACATAGCAAGTTTCGCCATTGGCCTCTAGTTAGAAGCAATTGTGATGTGCTCATAGAGGAAAAAGTGGTGGTGTCTTTGAATGTGGGAGACCAGCTATGTTTGTGGCACTGCTGATGAAGGCCAGTGTGACCTTGAGCAGGTCCTTCTTTTCCTTCCCTTTAAACTGAAAATATATTCCTCTGCATCATAAAGCTTAAGAACAAATAAACAAGTATTTGCAAAGGACTCAACACACTGATGAGAACCTGGCAACTTCTGAGGTAGTCACTTCAAGTCATTTCACTAACAGCTTTTTAACCAAGCAGATAAATACTTTTCATGTGTTAAAAAAGGAAGGAGAACATAGTGCATTTAATTAGTCTCATAGGGATAAGCTACTTCCAACTTCTGAATCATGGCCTTGGAAGCTGACTTGCTTTTTTTTTTTTTTTTTTTTTTGAGGAAGTATCCTTGAGTATACAGATGATTTGGGGAACTGTATAAAGAGACAAAAATAATCAAGAAATACAAGCTTCCCTTTCAGTCTCTGAGCAAAACTGCAATGAAGGAAACTCCAGCCAACACCAAGTTTGGCCTCTTTAGAATATATTATTTAAGTATCTCTGATGGATCTCCACACTGACTTTCTTACAAGCTTTTACATCAAATCTGATTTCTTTCCTTGTCTCTAAGTCATGGTATAAGGAAGTGAAATTATCATATAGACCTCTGAAATAAGGGTGGTGGTTTAAAGTGCTCTGCTTGAGTTGCGTAGAACCTATCTACTGCACAGTAAAACTCATCTTTTTCAAGAGAGAGGGATCTTTGGGATGAGATCAAGGCTATAATGCACTCTTTGAAGAACGAAGAAATATTTCAGAGCTTTCACTTAAGACATTCTGTTGAAGAAAAGGGAGATGGGAAAATGATCTTCTTGTGACAACTTTGAAAAACACCGCCTTAGCTAACAAAACTCTGCCTCTTCAAGTTGAAGAAAAAAAATCCCTGAGGGTTCACCTCATTTGCAGTGCTTACTTGCATTTTTACCCGTTCTGTTTATTTGATAGTTGATGTGTAGGGGAATGTGTATGTATGTTTTTCTCAGATGGTTTGCAGACATTTTGCTGACCACTTTATCATGCCTTACAGATCACCAGTGTTCTCTTAGACAATAGTTGAGAAACACTGGTCTAATACTCTATCAGAAGATTCTTTGACATTACAACAATAAAGGGGAAATACTACTCTTAGTAGGGTATGAAAAGAAATTTCTTTGGCATACTAGCCTGGAAAAATTGAGGAGGAAGAGAGAGGTCTCAACACTTGTCAAAAGATAGGTAGAAAATTCAGGGAAGGTCTTAATTTTTCTGGTCTGATTTGCTCCAGGAAAATAACTGAACTATTAGTATATAGCAAAGGAATTAACTAATGTCCAGCTTCACTGCCAAAAAAAAAAAAATCTTGGTATTATTTTAACTAGTATGTATGTTCAACACCCGTGATTTTTGATAAAATAAATGAGTGCTGTATGATGGGGTCATGAGTCCCAGAGTAAGAAATTGACAGGTCCTATGGGCCTGTTGGATAGAATCTCTACTAGAGGCAGGAACGCCTCTGTTAGGTGCAGCTTAAGGAGAAAGTAACCAAGAGCTTAAGCTGGAATCAGCAGCTTCTTCAGGAAAGGTTTTCTTACAGCAGGCTGTGAGCAGCTCTCTGCCAGCAGCTACCTGGGGTGCTGACTTGCCTGTTGGTATCTCTGCAAAGCATTGTCCAAAATTGAAGCCCTAACACAAGAACTCAGAAGTAATACAGAAGTAATAAAAAAAAAAAATCTCTTCTAGAGCATAGATACAGCCACCCTAAGACATGCTGTCAGAAGTTCTGTTTATCTTAAGTACAAATTAGTAACAATACTTAAAACTATAAGAAAAATCATGGAAGCCAATACTAGCAATATGCGGGGATCTGACAAATTTTCAAAGCAGTTGGTCTAATTGATGAGATTTAGGAAGGCAAACTTGAGACAGGATTCCAAATCATGATAGAATAAAAGATAGTGAAGCTGCGATTTTTGTCTCATCTCTTTGCAAAGATAAGGGCTAAATTTAAACTTCAGTTTGAATCTCCCATTTAGATGCAGAATTGTTTCCAGCTTATGTGAATGGTTAGCTTATGATTAGAATGCAAACAGTGTGTTAGCTGGAAGCGTGCATCCAGCTTGTGATGTAAAACAGTTCTGATGTCCAAGGAGAGATTCCTGTTAACTTCAGTTTTTCTTAGACAAAGTACATGGTATGTTAATTAAGATTTTTTTTAAACTACTCAAATCTAATAGAGACAAACTAACTAAAAAAGAAAAAAAAAAGGCAGAAATGACTGACGGAATATTCTTATCTAAAAAACAGCTGTGCGAATCAGTCTACCCTCATGAATAGTCATAGAAGTTAATAAGAATAACATCAATCGGTTCTCTGCTATTGTAATAGATTTCTGTAAGAAGTGCTTTCAGAAACAGAATTTAGTAGCGTGATATTCTTTGCATAGGTATTTGAAGCATCCCATGGAGCTTAATGTATTTTAAAAAAGAGGGAGATTGTTTTTAAAGAAAACAAACCTAAGAGAAGTTCTAATTTACTGTTACATTTTTGTGGGGTTTTTCCTAATTGGGATATTCAGGCAAAGATATGGATTTGAAAGCTACATAGGATTTTAGACATGACTCAAAAAAGTACCTTCATGTCACACTAGGATGGCGTGAATTGTACATTAGGTTAAAGCGTTTTCTCTGCTTTTTTCTGATAGGTCATTGCTTGTGAACAACAGTATGACTACTCATATGATGCTCGATGTGACGTATGGTCCTTGGGAATAACAGCTATTGAACTGGGGGATGGAGATCCTCCTTTATTTGACATGCATCCAGTGAAAACCCTTTTTAAAATTCCAAGGTACGGCACTAGATGGCTCTCTTCACTCACTAGTTTGTTCAAAGGCAATCTAGTCAAAGGAGAAAGAAATACTTGGTAAATGTTTGTGCTTCAAATCCTAAGAATGTCTCATAGGAAAAGACATTAAAAAGCTGTAATGTTAAAGACTTTTTTCCCAGCCTGACTTCTACAATAATTTATATTTGGAACGCCTTGAAATGATAAAGACTTACGTATTTATTTTATTCGTATCTTAGAATATAAAATCATATAATATCAAGGTACCGCCCTTCAAAAGTACTTTTCTTAGCTTCTATTGATGAAAACATTTGTTTCAAAAGAGGAAGAAGCTAACATTTGTAACTGTTGAATAACATTTTAAAATGTTATTCCCCTAGAGTCTTGGGCTTGTTTTACTGTGGAAGAAAACCACACAGTTTTGACAATGCTGTGGAGCAGTCCAGCAGTTTCAGCAAACTGTAATCATAATTTATTTTTTCATTTACCCAAGGATGTTAAAATGTGAAGATTTGGATTGTCATACATGGATATGAAAAAGTGATAGAAATTCCCTCTATATATAGTCATATAAATTAGCTGTATTATTTCATGCTGTCTATTTTTGGTTTCATTTTGTTGAGTCTTCCTGAATAAGTTAAGATGAGATTGACAGTGTAAAATAGTTTAACAACAGATCCTTTGTAATAATAGAAGAAATATAGAAAGAATTTGTCCATCATTGATTAAACTGGCATATACTTGCCTTTTCCACATTTTGCTCATAAAGAAAAACTCGCCACTGACTGATAACAGTTTAAAACCTTCAGCAATACAAACGTTTGACCTTTGTTATCTGCACAGTTATCATAGGCTTTAAAAATTTCTTCTGATTGCAATTTGCATTTCTGATTAAGTCTATTTATATGCAGATGCAGTTGTGCTGGGTTCTGCGTCATATAGTTATCTCCTTCTACCCAGCTCAGACATGAGCTGCCACCACTCTTAAATACTGAAGTAGCAGTTCATCTTGTTGCCTTAGCACAAGTGTAAAACAGGTCCTGGCCATTAAGGCAGCGAGGGAGGCTTCCTATTACTGAAGCAGTATCTATAAATTTTATCAACATTCAAAACAGCTGAAAAGGACAGAAGTCATACCAAAAGTAACAGCAAGCAATAGGAAGATACATAGAATAGGGCATGTAGAGGCTTTGATTTCTATCTATAGTTTACCTCTTTCATTGCTGTTGCATCTCTGTATGACTTAGATACTTCACCTTTGTTTTGCTATCTGATGAATTAAATAATGGGTACATTTACGGAATAGAATGGTAGCAATTTTTAAGTCAAGAGATTTCTCTCTGCTTTGCATTTTATGCATAGCATAAAATAACCCTGCTGCTGGTAACTGTGCATTCATATTAGGTAAAGTGGACTATGATGAGTGCTGGATGGTGTACGGGCCTGGGGTATAGGAGATAAAGCTTCTCTCCTAGTACTTGTTTGAAGTCAATTCAGAGGTATAGTAAATATGACCAGAAGGTACATTCCCCTCTTATAGTAGTTTGACAGTTTAGAAGTAATCTTAGTGCAGTTCCTGATATCTGTGCTGCAATTCACACATTTCTAACAGCATTTTCAACATGAGCATTGAGGCTCTTCTCAGGCTGAAAGTGGTTCTTCCAAGCACTGGCTGTTGAGCGACGTATAGAAGCATTGCAGCTCACCACCTGAGACTCTTCAATCCAAAATCCTCTGAGCTCAGGGATCTGGTATCTTTACGCTTTCTGCTTTCATGATAATATCTGCGTCTGAAGTTAAAAATGCAAATGTTAAGCCATTTGGTCATTTTTAGGTAATTAGTTAGTATCCTTGAGTATCATCTCTGAATTTATCCAATACAAATTCTCACCTACTGTAACACCTAGTAGCAAAGAAGCCTACAGGGTAGCTATATTTTATTGGAAGAACTCTCTCCTTTTGTGTGCCACTTGCTAGCTTTATTTGGTAATCCTTAGCTACCTTTTGAGAAGAGGAAGGGTACACTCAATCCCTATTTCCCCTCTCCACATGACTTAATGTCATTGTAAGATCCAATCAAAAGAAAAGGAACCCTGCTGTTTTTTTTTTTCTTTTCTTTTTTGTGATTGCTTCCCACTTTCTTGCCCAAGACTTTCCCTGCATCCATCATGCATTTGAGCCAAAGCTCTCAGCCCTAGTTTTTGGCTCAGTGAGAATACAGTTAGACTCTGGACTCAACAAGTTTCTTAACTGAGACTAGCACTTGTCACATCTCCAGATGCATTTGTGCTGTGCTCAGGGATCTTCACGTCTTAAAATTGTTCTGCTGATACTGGCAATCAAACAGCTTAGGTTAGGGTGGGGTGAATGAGAGGCAGTGTATTCATGCAGCTCGAATTCTTGTCTCAGCTGAGGGGTGGTAACCACTAGCACCTGCCACCTCCTGCTTTCTGTAGGAGGCTGGCTGCCTGAGCTTTCC